>NC_045541.1:40612768-40685268 GCF_009769535.1 Thamnophis elegans
AGACAGAGAAAGAGAAAGAAAGGAAGAAAGAAAGAAATAAAAAAAGAAAAAAACAAAGAAAAAGTGAGAGAGAGATGAAAGAAAAAAAGGAAAAAGGGACAGAGACAAAAGGAAGGAAAGAGAGAGAAGGAGAGAAAGAAAGAAAGAAAACACATGGCCAGCAAGCCACTCCCACCAGTTCACATGGCCGGCAAGCCACACCCACAGAGTAGGTTCGAAAATTTTTTGAAACCCACCACTGGCTTAATGTAATGTTTTTTTAAAAGGAAAATATTTTATTCTTTTACTGCTAAACTACTTTTCCTAGATATCATGTTCACCCATTTTGTTTCTTGGAGTTAACTTTTAATGGTTCTCATGAAAGAGGAAATTTTCTTCCTGAAGGATCTATGAGGAAGAAAGAGGTCTAGGCCCAGGTCTCATGGCCACCATAACAAAACATAGATGGTTTCAGAAGGTTTTAGGCACTCTTTATATTGCTAAGCACACAGTGCTCAGATTATTTGGGGGGATAAAACTATTAAGGAGATTCTTGATTTCTTGTGGAGATTTAAATTGCTGCCCTTACCTACCATAATAAGGAACCAATTAAGTTGAGCAGCCCACGGGAATCCAAGAAATTCCTTACATTATGGGGAATTTTCAGGTACAATGATGGAGCCCACCTTGACTTCTGAAGGCTTTGATAACTACCATCATTTTCTTAGAAAAATACTAGAAAAAGTGTTGGCCTTATAACTACACATATGGTTGGAAAAAACCATCCATTTCTGTTGGACATCAGGCCAATAACATAAAACAGACTTTACTGGCCTGATAAATGATTTCCACTGCTAGAGATTTACTGTCAGCCTCTGCTTGCTTACTTGCTTTTGGCTGCCATGAAAATGGGGCAGGGGGGGGGGGGGTCGTGGTATTTGGGATGGGAATAAATGGTACAGGAGTGATAGTCAAAAGGGGAGTTTTGTTCTCACTATTTTCTGCGCATGCTGATGGCCGATGTTTGGACCTGGCCAACCATCCTACCTACCAACATGATGATACTTCTTGGAGATGCAACCCACATGACACCTAAGGGAGTTGCAGATTGGGCAATGGGTGTGGGTTGTTGGAGGGAGGAGCTGGGCAAATGTTTGATATGTATGATTTTGTGCTTTTCTGACTCAAACCTTGCTTTACTTTGCTGCTATCTATTCATAATTAGTAAAAGTACTTTTAATTCCACAAACAATGGAGTTGAGAGGTTTCTTTTTTGGTTATTGAGGGAAGCACGCCTGACATTTACATTTCATTTGAACATTGCCTAGCAAGGGAAAAACTTAAAATTGGCTATATTATTATTAATATTGTAAATTTACATGGCAAAGAGGAAATAAGTATAACATATCCTTGCTTTTACTAAATAAGAAGGAATAGAACAAAATCACATGACTTTTAGAGGTGAGAAGAAGGCTAGGAAAATTTGGACATAGTTTAATAGTTAGGAGGTTGGAGTAGAAGAAGGGAGACTCAGGCATAGAAACTTACTGGGTGACTCTTTGCTAGTTGTTCTCTCTTTCAACCCAACCTGCTTTTGTTATGAGCAAATATATGTCTTATGCTCCACTTACAAATAAGTACATACCAATTACTACTTCTACTTCCTTTTTCCTTTTTTCTTTAAAGATGTATTTATCTATAACTTCTCTCAAACTAGAGAATAGAAAATGCAGATTAAACTTCTAATTAAAGGAACCAATGTTTACAATAACACTTCCTTTCTAAAAAAAATATTTGCTCCCCTCGGTATGTGGTTTCACAAAACCCTGAAAAAGGAAAGGATTGCATGAAAATAACACTTACATTCTTCAACACCTATCTGTTACTCGAATAATTCTTATTGCATATTCCGTATAACTCTTGTTACTTTTGGATTTTACTGATAATATATATCAGCCAATTATACACAACTTAATGATTACTCTTACAAAATGCTTAATGTCTGATATTCAGGACATAAGGTTAGTTAATGTAATCCAGCGCATATTGAGGAAGCCTACTACACAAAGATATCACCAATTAGTCCACCATTTTAACAATCAACATTCATGCAATTAATAGAACACTTCATATTTCCTCTAATTTTGAGTTCTGCATGGGCATATGTTATCATGAACGAATGCAGAATAATTTATTTGTACTCTACGTGCATTGGGGAGGGGGAGAGATAGTGGAATTGCTCAAGACACTTCAAACTTTCCCTCACAACATGATGCTAGGTAATTTTAATTAAACAATATGATAAAATGATCCCAATGATTCCTCAGGTGGGGTGATTACTGTTTCCAGAATTTTCTCATAGTCACAGATTATTCAGGGATAGCTCCTTTGACTGTCACCAAAATCACTGCTTGAGCTAGAATTCCATCACTAAAATCAGAGGTCCTTGCTAAAATATCTATTGTTCTTTCTAAGGAAGGAACAAAGAAGAGGATCAACATATATTGGTTGCTTGGCCCTACAATTTGCTCAACTCTGGGGAGTGAACCAGAAGGAGGGTTCAAACCAATAGGGAGCAGGCATTGTCTGCTCTTCAAATTAACTGCACATTCTGGAGCTGGAGCATTTGGTAGACAACAGAACAGGGACGTCTAAAATAAGAGCATTTCCAGCAGGTTATCTACTTACTTACTATATACACATTTGAAAACAAGATTCTAGAGGATCATCAGTTATAAAACTCTTCATTTGTTTCCTTAATATCTTAGAATCTCACAGCTTGTGGTGGAAGAAGTGCAGTGGAATTTAACAAGTAGAACTGAGTTGAGGAATATGGTGTAAAATTTGCAGCCTTAATGTAGAAGAAAACTGAACAAAGCAAAGGAATATGATACATCAATGTGTCCCCCTTCCTTCTTTCTTTCCTTCCTTCCTTCCTTCTTTCCTTCCTCCCTCCCTCCCTCCCTCCTTTCCTCCCAATATTATCTTATTAACATGCCAGACATTTCTGCTGTGAGATTGTTAAAAGGCTGTTGATGCCCCAGACTTTTCTCCCTGCCTCTGCAAATAGCAGAAACCAGCAAAGCTGCGAAGATTGCAGATGCAGACAGTAAATCATTTTGAATTTTCCTCTTTCAGGATGAACTCCTGAGAGAATTCAGGCTTAGCATACTTCTGACATGTATTTATGTGTTGCTTACAGAACAGAGTATAGTGAAGATTTCCTGTGTTTAAACTGTATGCATTAAACATGTCAAAAATGCAATCACAATTTATTTTTCCATCACCCTCTCTCTGGTAGAATACAGAAGTTCACAACAGGACCAATATTACGGTTTTAAATCTTGAAAAGTTTGATCCTCCCAAAGCCAATGGAAAAAGTTAGTAAAGGTCTCTCTTTGTCATATACTTCTTATGCATTTTCAAGCTACTGCTATATATAATAAATCTTTGCTCATAAAGAATTATATGGGAAGCTCTGGACAACAATTTCATCAGGATGTACCTGTACAATTGCATACATTTTGCTAAAAGACATGTCTCTATTGCGACATCATACGAAGCTGCAGGACTCATGTTCAAATGCTAATTTATAATAAGACCAGCCCAATGATGGGTTCTGGATCCCATTGCAACTGGTACGGTGCAATGAGGCCCGGCATCCATCACATGAATGCACACAGCACGCACGCACATGCGCGCAGCATGCACACGCATCCTTACCTCCTGCGATGCATCCACTGTTCAGTGGAGCATCGTGCAGACATGTATGCTCCGTGTGCAGAAGTGCTGAAGATCTCAAATACAGGTAAGGAGGGCAGGTGGGCCTTCCGGAGCACCATACCGGAACAGTACCCGGTACTCCTGGTAGGCACCAGTACGCCGGTACTAGTGGTCGGCCTGAGTTTTTTGTTATTTATTATGAGAGTGAACAGAGCTAAGAACATTTCCCTCAACCCGATGTATGATGATGAACAGTCAGGGATGAACATATTGAATTTGTCTGCTCATAAGCACATTTAACAAATGAAAGAGGTTCAGGTTGGAGGATTACTTAGTTATGGACATAAATTTATGTTTACAATAGCTCTTTTCTGTTTTATTTATCATATCAATCACATTGCCAATCCTGAAGATGACATATGTGTAGCCATGTTTTATTGTAGCCTTTATTAACTCTTTCTATTGGGTTTTAGGTTTGTAGTAACTGAATTTAGCAAATATTTCAGGTTTGTCACTTTTGTAACTGTTGTCAGCAGGGTGTAAAGATAAAAGGAGGAATGTTATATCTAGTGGTATTTCTTTCCCGTGAGAAGAGAGGCGATGCTTGCAGCTGGCTGAAGGTGGAATTTGGAGTCACCAGCCTGTTGGACTGAGAGTTGATTGGAAATTGTGACTTGGGGGGGGGGGGAGTTTCAAACTTTTGCTTTTATTGGATGTAATTTTGGATCCAATTCAGAGTCAGAATTACAATAGGTCTTTGCCAATTTAATATGTTCCTAATAAATGGATTTGAAAAGGAAGATGGATGCCTTGGACTTTATTTTTTGGAACATTTACTTGCGGGCTTGACACACATTGTTAATAGAAATGAAAACATATTAACTTTTCTAAGTATGTAGATTGGGCTTACTTGTTCACATTTCCTTTTAAATAGCTAATAAAATGTTTTAATCTTAGATACTGGCAGCCTATTCCTGGCTTTGCTGCAGCATGGAAACTAAGCCTGAAAGACCACTATGGAACATAGCCTAGATAGGTAAGTAAAAATAAATAAATACTGGGAAAAGGCAATGGGAAATCACCTTTATAGTGATGGGTTCTAAAATTATAAGGAATCAAGCTCAAATTAAAGATTTTTCATTTTATGAATTGTTCTTTCTATTTTCTTATACATTTATTTGGGACTGCAGGTACTGTACACACAACCAGAAAATCTCTTAAACCCATACTACAAAATAAAATAATCACACAATAAACATCCAGGTGTCCAGAACACAACTAGAACTTAAAGTTGAAAAGCTATAGAGAACAGTTCTGTTTTTACTACTTCACTGAAAATCAACAGGGAGGAGTTCACCCAAATCTCTATGGGAAACTGATCCATAGCAGTTGAACGTTGAGGGGGAAAATGTCCCTGTTCTCCATTTTCCCTCAAAATTTTATGAGGGCACCCTAAACATCTAATTTGAAATGCATACTCTCGATTGGTAGTAAATTCAGAGTAGATTAGCTCTATTCAAATAGGTGGTCCTGAAGGTACCTACTGCCAAATCACAGGGCACTTTCTAGATGATAACCAGTACTTTGAATTGTACTCAGAAGCCTACGGGTAACCAGTTCAGCACCCATTAACTCCAGTATATTGTGAGCATTCATCTGCTGATATTTGGGCTGCTATATTTCATATCAATAGCAGGTTCTGAGTAATCTTCAAAGGCAATCCCATGTAGCACATATGGTAGCTGTCCATCCTAGAGCATAATTGAATCATAAATTTGGAAAAAATCTTAAACATTTTCTAGCCAATCCCATTGCTCAAGTGCAGAATTTGTTTAGCTTGCTTGAAAAGAGGAACTCATCACTTTATGTGGTAGGCAATTCCATTGATTGACAACTCATACAGGAGATTATTCCTGATGTCTATTCTGAGCCTTCTTCCTTATCATTTTAACCCATTAGTCATTAGTTCTTGTTCTTCCCTCTGGAGAAATGAGGAATATGTCCTTCCCCCCTTCTCCTTCCTTCCTTCCTTCCTTCCTTCCTTCCTTCCTTCCTTCCTTCCTTCCTTCCTTCCTTTCTCCTCCTCCTCCTCCTCCTTCTACAGTCCTTCATAAATATATTAAGTCAACTATGATATCTTCTCCTAGTCATCTTTTCTTAGGCTAAGCATATGCAGATCATTTAGCCATTCTTATTTTCCAGACCTTTACATTTCTTTTTTTCATCTGAATTTCTTCCAATCTGTCACTATGTTTCTTGATTTATGGTGTATTTCTAAAACCAGACACAATGTTCCAACTGGGATCTGACCAGGGCAGAATAGCGGGAAACAATTATTTCATGTGATTCTTCATTATCTCAATTTGTAGAATTTCCCATGCTTCTTGGATACTTTTCTCCTTTGGGATTTGAAGGCATTTTCTCAGAATGCCAGTCCTCTTCACCTTTTCGCTCAGTTCCTCCCTCTTGGTGAAAGTTAGGTCCAGGATAGCAGACTCTTCTTGTTCTTTCTTCCATCTCCTGATACATGAAGATCTCAGTGATAGATGTCTATGGAGATTCTCATTCATCCAGGTCATGGTTGTCTCAAAGGTCTTATGTGATAGAATACAAGACATTATTGAATCTCTTACTCTTTTTAATGTGCATCAAACACGTTGCAGGTAAAGAGGGACATGTTTCCAATTGTCCAATAAGGAAGAAAATTAATACTATATTTTTCTAGGATAGTGATTATTGTTACTGTTGTGGTGGTGGTGGTGATGATGAGGAGGAGCAGCAGCAGGAGAAGGAGGAGGAGGAGGAAGAAGAGGATGTTATCCATCAAGAAATAGCACAGTACACAGAATAAGAGTAATCACATCTTTGAGAGGTGTTCTTTGGACTTTTAAATTATTACTTTTATTTTCCAGGTTGCTCCTGGTTTTCTTCTCCTACTAAGCATAAAACTGAAAATTTAACTGCAACTTATTTGCAGTTGAAATTATTTTAAGTAAATTAAATTAATGTAATTTAAATTCTGTAAATTAAAAAGAAAAAACATACCCAACAGTTCCTTCTTATTTTTTCTAATACACACAAATATATTTTACACACATACATCTCTCTCTCTCTCTCTCTCTCTCTCTCTCTCTCTCTCTCTCTCTCACACACACACACACACACACACACACACACACAATATATACATATACATATACATATACATATACATATACATATACATATACATATACATATACATATACATATACATATACATATACATATACATATACATATACATATACATACATACATACATACATACATATATATATATATATATATATATACACATACATACATACATACTTTTATACACACACACAAACAATATATGTATTACACATACACACACATATTGTTGATCACAAAGAATTTTGAAACTAACAAAAAGTGGTGCAACTACATGTATGTGTGTGTGTGTATGTATACAGTGTGTGTGTGTGTGTGTGTGTGTGTGTAAAAAATTATCTATATTTTGCAAAAACAAACAACTTTGTTTACTGTAACATTTAATAGCCCACATCTGGATGTTTTTCATATCCAAAAAGTATTTAGGGTACATGATTTCATGTTGACGTTGATGTCGTTTTCTAGATATGATTTGTCATTATGTATTTTTCTTATCTATTCCTTATTCTACAGGATTTACTGCAAAAAAAACAACTAGAGGGAACTCAAAATCACAAACTGTGTTGTTGGGGAATTCAAAATATATGTAACCATGGTATTCTTGTCATTGGCAATCAAGTAATCTTGATAAAAAAGTACAGTAATTAGTCTTTACAAAAACAGCATAAAGCTAATTAAAAATGACAATTTAGTCATCTCACCAAACAAGCCAGTCAGTGGCTGCAACTACTCTGAAATAATACAATAAATAAAATATCTCTTTGGAAATGACTGAAGAAAAAGGAGGCCACTTCTAAAATATTTTATTTTAGTAACATATCTAATAACGTAAGTCATCAGAGAAATCATGTTCTTTCAGCATGATCAGTTGTAAAGATTATACATAAAATCCTAAAGATTATACATAATAAGCATTGTACATAGAGTATCAACATAAGATATTTCCAAAGGATGTTTTGCAAAGTACATTGGCAGAAGTGAAGTGCCTCTTTTCAAAGCATTAAAGCAGCTACAACCTGCCTTTGGAAGCTTCAGTGGTTCCGCTTAAAAGGCTAATATCTAAAGGGTTGCCACAGAGAAGAGGGAGCCAAGCTATTTTCCAAAGCACTTGAGGGCAGGACAAGAACCAATGGATGGAAACTAATCAAGGAGCGAAGCAACATAGAACTGAGGAAAAATGTCTGTCCTGTAATATGAAGATTACTATGCATTTTTCATATTCTAGAAACAGATGGTTTAGGTTTAGGTTTATTGGATTTATATGCCGCCTTTCTCCCAAGGACTCAGGGAGGCATACAACATAAAAGAAAACACATATTACAAAAATTAAAAGGGACATTAAATAAAGTATCCAAAAAGCCCTCAATTGATATTTACAATAAAAATTTAAAAAAAATTAAAATTAACAACCAAATTAAATCCTATATTTTATTTTGTTCAGGCCAGGCCGGCTTGCTGGAAAAGCCAACTTTTTAGGGCGCGTCGGAAGGACGGAGGTTGGGGATTATGTGAAGCTCCCGGGGCAGCTCATTCCAGAGGGAAGGCTCTCCCCCTGGGGGTTGCTAGCCGACACTGTCTGGCCGACGGCACCCTGAAGAAGCCAACTCTGTGGGATCACACTGGACAGTGGGATGCTACTGGTTCCTCTGATAAGAGCAGGGTGGGTTCCGGCTTCTGTTATTGCCGGTTCGTTCAGGGAAGTGCTTCATGTATGTGCAGTAGTAAAAAAAACAAAAAAAACCAAGATGGTGGCGCCTATGGCACCGCTGATAGAACCAGTTCAGGGGCGTGGCTGGCCGAGTTGCCACCTACTCGGCCGAACCGGTAGAAACCCACCTCTGGTTAATAAACTTTGTTTATTTGTAAACAAATAAACTTTGTTTATTTGTAAACAAATAAACTTTGTTTATTTGTAAACAAATAAACTTTGTTTATTTGTTTATTTGCCTCTGTTTTCAGGACTCCCAGTACAAGTTAAATTATTGGTTTTGTAGTGTGATGGAATCCCATTCCTTCAAAGTTTATTAACCTTTGGTCCATACACAGAATAGGGATGGTTGGCTGCATTCGTGATAGATGAAAAGTCTGAGATTAGCAATATCTTTTATTGGATTAAAAAGGGGGTGTTGCTGACAGACTTAAATCTCTACATCCACATAATTAGAAGCCAAAGATAAAGAAAATGTGAAAATATTAAGTGGCTGAGTGGCCACACAAAACTTTTTTGAATCTCTGTTCTGCCTATGGATCATTCTTCATATGAGGACCTGCACAATATCACAAGTTGATGCACATAACACATGAACTTTTCATTGAGCAAATGGGACTGTGACCAGGATAATCTGCAACAGAAAAAAGATTGGTATACATGAAAGGCTCACTTAATATACATTTCATCAATAGGAACTATATAACTATCCTCCTTCCTCCTTATTCCCAAAGAAATATAGGCTGTTTTCTATATTTGTTTTTTAGATATTTATATAAAATACAGCAGCACAATATTGGAGGACTGAATCCCCTAGGATGGGTCATAAAGTTAAATTTATAATCATAGGAGCTGCAAATACAGGCAGTCCTCCACTTACGACCACAATGGAGCACCACATTTCTGTTGCTAAGTGAAACAGTTGTTAAGTGAATTTTGCCCATTTTAGACTCTTTCTTGCCACAGTGGTTAAGTGAATTGCTGCAGTTGTTAAATGTATCTGGATTCCCCATTGACTTTGCTTGTCAGAAGGTCACATGACCCAGGAATACCCCAACCCTTGTAAATACAGCTCAGTTGCCGAGAGTCCAAATTTTGATCACATGACGATGCAGATGCTGAAACAGTCCTAAGTGTGAAAAACAGTTATAAGTCACTTTCTTTCATTGTAACTTTGAACCAGTGGTGGGTTTCCAAATTTTTTAGAACATCGCCTGTTTTGTGGGAGTGGCTTGCTGGCCATGTGACCAGGTGGGAGTGGCTTGCCAGCCATGTGACTGGGTGGGAGTGGCTTGCCAGCCATGTGACTGGGTGGGAGTGGCCAACTTGTAAAATGTGGTGAAACTCACTTAACAATGCTTTTGCTTAGCAACCAAAATGTTGGCTCAGAAACTCCAGCATTTGAAGCACGCAAGTCTTAAAGCTGTCAAGTTACAGGACCCTTGCATCCCTAACCCTTTAGAAAAAAAACCCCATGGGTGTTCAAACTTGACAGCTTTAAGACTTATGGACTTCAACTCCCAGAATTCCTCCTCTCGCTCTTCATCTTGATGATGTGAGGACAGACGAGGGGAGGGAGCTGGAACTGGTTCTAAACGGCACTGTAGATTTGTGGAACCTCTTCTATAGAAGAGGTTAGAACTGGCAGGAACCCACCCTTGCTTTGAACAGTCGCTAAATGAATGATTGTAAATCAAGGACTACCTGTATTTTCCTTCTCTGGTACATCCCTTTCCTTGTAAACATATTGTTGCTAATCCTGCCATAGACGAGTAATAATATTGGAGTACTTCAAAAAATATAAAGCACAGAATCTTTTTTTCCAACAAATAAATAATTGGGAAAGCAGGCTTTTTTTTTCATAAGTCTCCTGAAAGCAGAAGGACAGGTGTTTGGAACTTAGTATCTTATTCATGTTACTTATAGCACATTAGGGAAAAAAGGTAAAAAATGCTGTTTCCTTTTTCTTTTTTCTCTCCTCTTCTCCCTAAACAAAAATTAAACTTTTAAAGAGTGAGGTAGTGATATGCTGCGCCAGCAAGGACGTCCATCTGCATAATATCATAACCCAATATTTAACTCCATACTTCCCAGCAAAATTAAGAGATCAAAACTGGAAGTAAATACCGTAGTTGAAAATAGGAAGGAAAAGGCTACTGTATAAAGGGGCATTGAAGTGTGCATTCTTGACCATGTGTATAGGCTAGCTCCTGGATGCTTGCAAATCTAGAACTCCTGATTTGGGATATTGAGCGGAGAAATCTTTAAAAAAAATCTGCAATTATGGCCTTAAACTGCTTTATAAAATTAGTTGTGGATTTCAGTACTTCTTAATCAAATAAAACATGGTAAAAGCATATAGAGGTGATCCTCGACTTACAACAGTTTGTTTAGTGATCATTCAAAGTTACAACGACATTGAAAAAAGTGGTGTATGTCCGTTTTTCACACTTACGACCATTGGCAGCATTCATTCAATCAATCAGAATTGAGCTGGAAGGGACTGTGGAGGTCTTCTAGTCCAACCTCCCTACTCAAACAGGAAACCCTATACTATTTCAGACAAGTGGCTGTCCAATCTTTTCTTAAAAAACCCCTTTGATGAAGCACCCACAATTTCTGAAGGCAAAACTGTTCCACTGGTTAAATGTCCTCACTGTTGGGAAGTTTCTCCTCAGTTCCAGGTTGCTTCTTTCCTTGATTAGTTTCCATCCATAACTTCAAATGCTTGGCAACTGACTCATATTTATGACGGTTGCAGTGTCCCAGGGACAGGTGATCCCCTTTGGCGATCTACTGACAAGCAAAGTCAATGGGGAAACCAGGTTCACTTAACAGCCTTATTACTAACTGAACAATTGCAGTGATTCACTTAAATACTGTGGCAAGAAAGATCGTAACATGGGGCAAAACTCACTTAACCAATCTCACTTAGCAACAGAAATGTTAGGCTTAGTTGTGGCCATAAGTCAAGGACTACCTATACTAGCTTAGTTTAAGCATAATGCCAAACCACAGAACATACCAATATAGTTTAGGATCTTTGGAACTTAACCATGTTTCAGATTTTAGCAGAAAAACCATGGTTTAAAAAGTGCAGCTCTTTTTTATTCTTTCAGTAATGAATTCCATGGGTCCACACTATCTCAAAGGTACAACCAGATTTGAAATGTTAATAGATTACTGAACCATAGGTAAGCTCCCTTATTATTTACTTGGTGTATAGTCTGAAGTTGAACCACTAAATCACATTTTAGGACTAAAACGGTTTGATCATTTTGGATAGTGGTAGAGGAACCACTGTATAATATAGACTTTTTTTTAGGAGGGTCCTATTATATTCTTTCAATTAGTATACAGGCATGAAAAAGCCCAATTGGATCTATTAGTGTTTTACATTAAGCTATTAGAATCATGCATGGAATTAAAAGCAGTGGGGCAGAATGGTTAGAGATCAGATTAGGACAGTGATGGCGAACCTATGACACGCGTGTCAGTGCTGACACACGTAGCCATTTGGGGTGACACGCACAGGATTTCATGCGATTCATCCTCGGCTCCTGCACGGCCGCCGAGGATGAAAGAATCTGTGCTGGAGGAACGGGGGGGGCAGGACGTGTGATCTCCCCCGCCCACACTCACTTACTGTATCGCCGCCGCCCCTTTCTGAGCGCAGGGGCTGCTGGTAAGGCGTGCGTGCCGTGTGCACACACGTCATCAGCGCGGCGAGGGAGGACCCGCAGGAGAGGAGCACGGGAATAGTGCGCGCCTCTCTCCAGTCAGGCCGGCACAGAGAGTCTACTCCTGGGACTGTCGGTTACGACCGCACCACAGCAGGGAACAGCAGAGTGCCAACGGGAACTGTGAGCGCCATTAGCAGCAACTATTGGGGTGCCATGGACTTGTAATTGCCCACAATAACTGAGATAAGTGAGGGGGAGGTTGTGTTAGCTTGTTAGGCTAGTTAACTCCTAATTGGCTATCTATAATTCTATCTGCTGTCACTGGCCTACTGATGGAGCACCCAAAAAATAAAAAACAAAGGTTAAGTAAAGGGAGTGGTAGTGGCAGTGGCCGACCCTTTCAAGAGACATGGAGCGAGATGTATGGCATTATAGAAAAAAATGGCAGATCATTTTGCGTTCTATGTACTGAAACGGTAGTAAGCAGAACGTGGAATATAAATAGACATTTTGAAACTAATCATTCCCAGCTCTTGGAAAAAAGTGAGGATGAAAGGAGGGAATACATTTCCAGGAAGCTACACCTTTATAAGAGCCAATCTAACTCCATCCTTAAATTTATGAAAGGCTCTACAAATTTAAACTCTGCAAGTTTGAGCATTGCTCACTCCATAGCTCAGCATGCAAAAGCGCTTAACAAAGAAGTTACTAAGCAGGTATGTTAAATAATTTGTTTTTGGTTTATTAAATACAATTATATATTGCAATTATACATTTTTGTAGTTTAAACTATAAATTGCGCAAAATTATGTTTTTGTCGAAGTGACACACAACGCGAGTTATGCTAGATTTTTTGCCGATTTTTGACACACCACGCCAAAAAGGTTGCCCATCACTGGATTAGGAGACACCCAAGTTCCAAGTCATCCTCAGCCACAGAAACCTCTAAGGATTTGGGACCCACCCACTCTGTCAATCCAGTCAACTTTCCAGGAACTTCAGTGTGTCTAGAAAGGGCAGGAATAATAATAGAGGGGCTAATTCTGGCTGCACAAGACCAAGTCTTAAGAACAAATGCATACAAATCCAGAATTGAAAAGAGAGCAACAGACAGTAAGTGCTGCCTTTGCAAAGAAGCTGAAGAAACGGTGGATCACCTGATTAGCTGCTGCAAGAGGATTGCACGGTCTACAAGCAACCTCATGAGGAAGTACCAACAATGGTGTATTGGACGATCTGCAAGAAATGCCATTTGACTGCAAGCAAGAACTGGTAGGACCATAAAACAGTCGTTGAAAATGAAGAAGCTAAAGTGCTCTGGGACTATAGAATTCAAAGAGATAGGTACATGCTGCGTAACACCCCAAACTTAACAATTGCCTGTAAGAAAGACAAAAAAGTCTGCATAGTAGAGGCTAGAATAATAGAGACAGCAGAAGACAAGAGATGGAATGGGAGAAAATAACAAATAGCAAAATAGAAAGACCTGCACATAATAATGGAATGATAGTGGCAAAAGAAAGCAAAGGTAGTACCAATACTATTAGGTGCATTGGGTGCAATTGCAAAACAATCAGAGAAGTACTTGATAGCCAGAAAAAATGCCAAATCCAGTCTGAAATCCAAATCCTGGCTGACTGTGCAACAGAAAAAATAACAACAGTACACTTTCCCATAATTCTTTGCAACACAAGGGAGATTGCAGGTAAAAAACAAACAAATAGCAAGAATTGTTTATAACAAAGGAAAGTAACAAAGAGTAACAAAGAGTAACAAAAAAAGTCTGCAGAAATAGCAGGCCCATCCCTGATAGGAAATAGTATAAGTATCCTAACCCCCCACCCCACCCACTCCAAAAAAGTAAATAAGGTAGTTGGCATCTCTCCTTCCTTGCAGTGGAATCTGAAACACACTTCTCTTCAAAAACTCCACTGATTTAGTTTCAATTGTTTATGCAGAAAGAAAATAAAAATACTTGTGGAAATGAGCTGGTTTATAATGCAGGAATGACTGAACAGGGAGGAATCTGCTACTTCCAGATGGACTGAGTCCATTCCCATGACATTTATTTCCTTACCAAATGTTTTAAAAAGCAAGCATGTGACCTAATAGACAGTGAGAGTGGCACCCACATGAAAGATCTTTAAGCGTTACATCTTTTTTATTCTTCTATAACAGCATTTCTTTAGGAAGTAAAATATTAACCATTTCTATATATTAATGTCAAGCAGTTATATGATATTTTTGGAGCAAAATGCAACATACTGCTCACAAGAAAAGGGGGAGGGAAATTCCTCTGGATTTCAGAAGATAAATGCCACAAAGAGTTTCAAAAAGATAGTTGGATCATAATATCAATATCTTGATTAGATTAGGACATGTAAGATTAGATTATCCAGTCCGGTTTTGTGCCAGGAACCCCAAATTGACAATAAATCAGAGAACATTTGGCACTATGCTCTCTTAAGACTGGATACACTTGATTATGGTTGCATTACTAAAAAAAGGATCTGTTAAGTTTTGGCGAAGCTTTGATAGCTGGTTCTGAGTCTCTTCATATCAATATAGATAACCAATCCTCATCAGAAGAAAAAGACAAGAATAGTCTAAGGAGGTTTGGCACTGCAACATTTCTTTTTTAGCAATTACAGATTTTATCTCAAGCATAGAACAAGAATTCAGTGGAAACCCATGCTCTAGTCATGGAGTAGCATAGAGTTTTTACTTGTTTAGATTATAATGATAGATGAGTCATCTATTCAAAGTAAGAAATGCATTTCTCACTGCTGGTTTCAAACATCAACGATCAGAATTAAATAGATGGAATCTATTGAATTCAGTTTCTTAAGAAAGATTTTCTGATTACTGAAAATAAATAATGCTAGTCTACACATATCTTTACAGAAATAACTCCTCTAAGTTCATTGTGGCTTCCATAAAAAGCAATTGCTATTTGTTGATTTATTATATTTATGTCTTATCTTTCTTCCAGGCAATATCCATACTGTTATCCTGGTTTGTCTGACAGAATAATTATTGGTGTTTGCTCCAAAATTATCCATTTAGCGCTATGGTTCTGTAGGAATCTACACCTGTCTTTGCATTTGGGAAATGAAAAACAGAATATTTTCCACGTGATGCATGCTATTAAATAAGAAGTAACATTACTGTATGCTGAACTGAATAACTAAAACCCAACCAATTTCCATTATGGTTCATTGAAGGCTTCTCTCCAGTGTCTTTTTGACTTCCTGGTCTTTCTAACAGAACAACATTTGTTCAATTCACAATTTAAGGTAGGTTTTATTCAAGACATAGTTTCTTTTGATGATTTAGTACCTGACAAAGAAGAGACAACATAAAGGAAAAACATTATGTGTACTCTAGATAGACTAATAGACTTTCATATGATTGTAGAGCATAAAATATATTGAGGGAGGAGGAGGTGTCAGGCCTGCAGCCATCTTTTCTTTTGGATCTTTGGCCTGCCACACTTTCTATTATTCTACTATGCATTTTCTATTGTGGGAAAATGGTAGGGGGGATTGTACAGAGGTAGATGATATGTAGCCATAACAAAATTCTTACTAGAAAGCCAAGGTTATCTTTTGTCTTTGTACCTCTGCACCTGACGGGAACTTGATGGGTGGAACTGTCCGCATGGCAATGGAAGATTGGCCCATGTGATGGACTTGCGGGTCTGTGGGCAAGATCTTGAATTTTCAACTGGGTGGGGGAAACCTGGAAGCTTTCAGATTCAGGTTTTCCCAGATGTGCCAACAAAGCTCTCTTCATAAATTGGCTTTATTAAATTTGAGGAATGCTTTGCCTTGGACTCTGATTTAATTTTGGATACTATTTGGAGCCCTGACAGGAGGAAGAACACTCAACTGCATCTTGCTTATTAGCTTCCACAATTTCTTTCTTCTTACACTTGCTTCTTTGATGTTGACACCCAATATTATTTGTACAGTATTAAAATTATGGGTAACTGAATTTTCTTACGGGTGATTAGAAAGAATTTAAGTCTACTGGAGTGCTTGGATCATCACACATTTAGATGTAACCCAAATAGTTTTGAAACAGCTTCTGCTAAGACACATCATTTGATTGGATGGTGCCATTTATCTTAAGGCTTACTAAGCAGAATCTGGCATAGAAAGTTTGGAGAATAGTGGTGGCTTCATGAGGACCCGGGCAGGAAGTTTTCTGAACTTTCTCTTCCAAGCACCCCTTCATGAGAATGGAATGGAATGAACCTCTTTACTCATACTTCAGAATCTTGTTAGACTCCAATTAATTCTGGCCTTCATTAGCATCCCTAATTGAAACAAAACTGTGCTGCTTCTGAAAGATTCTATTTTAGTTAATTAAGGTAAGAGGAGCCCTGAAAAAATGTTGACAGAAAAAATAATTAATGTTAAAACTTGGTAGAAAAATGCTGTGGAAAGGTATTGGCAGGCATTAAAATATGACAATTCCGGATTTGTGCTTTTATCAAACTTTCAAACTGGTTTTATATCCTTTCCTTTGGGAAAGAGGGGAAATGATTAGAAAAAGAGAGCTAGTCAAGAACAGGAAATGTTTAAGTAACAAATGGCCTGAGATAAAAATCCTAAAGCTCGAAAACCAAAAAGGATACAAATTTTGTTTGTTTAAAGAAAAATTCTCTAATCCACCATGAAAAAGTCAGCCTCTATAGAATTCACTGCAATCGCTCATACTAAACTATTCAAACTAAGCTGATTCAAGTGTTAGCAGTTAATGAAACAAATAGGGCAGCAGGGCAAGACTGGGAACTTTGGCACAATGATTTCCATAACTCCCATGAAAGGTAAATGGAGACACATATTCCAAGCTAGTCAGATTATTTCTTTCAAAGATTCACATGTTTGGTGCAAAGGCTTTCAGCAGAAAAGCCTTCATGCAAACAGCAGTAAATTAAAAAGGCTTTTCTTCTGAAGACATCTTGCAGAGCCGGGCTGTCAAACTTCTGGCCCGTGGGCCGGATGCAGGGGTGAAATTCAGCAGGTTCTGACAGGTTTTGGAGAACTGGTAGTGGGAATTTTTAGTAGTTCAGAGAACCGGCAAATACCACCTCTGGCTGGCCCCAGAGTGGGGTGGGAATGGAGATTTTGCAGTATCTTTCCCCTGCCACACCCACCAAGCCACAGCCACAGAACTGGTAGTAAAAAAAAATTTGAATTTCACCACTGGCATCATGCACTGGCCATGCACATGCCCAGTTTAGCGAAAGGGGGGAAAGTCCCGATACATCACGTGATGCCACCGTGGCGACATGAGTTTGACACCCCTGTTGTAGACAGTTGGATCGTATGATGTGGTAGCTAAATGCTTAGATTAGGAACAGGAAAACCCATACCCCAGCCTGAGCCATGGATGCTTATGGGGTGACTTTGGGCCTCTCATTTCCTCCCAGCCCAACCTATCACATTGTTGTGGAATTGAAAATGGGATAGAAATCTAATAAATATATTTGCAGGAAAAAGTTCTAGTTTGGTGCCTTCCCTCTAGAATGAGCTGCCCCTGGAGCTTTGTATAATCCCCGACCTCCGGTCCTTCCGACGCACCCTAAAAAGTTGGCTTTTCCAGCAAGCCAGCCTGGCCTAAACAAAACAAAATAAATTATTGATCATTGTTAATTTTAATTGATTTTTTTTAATGTTATTGTTAATCCTAATTGGGTTTGTTTGGGATATTCTATTTTTTTTTTAACTTTTGTAATATGTGGGGTTTTTTTAAATGTTGTACGCCACCCTGAGTCCTTGGGAGAAGAGCAGCATATAAATCCAATAAACCAAACCAAACTAAACCAAAAGGGTAGGACTTAAATATTTCTCATAAGGCCAGGATCAAGGCTAAGAAATCTCTCAATGGGTTCTGTGGTGGGTTCCTACTGGTTCGGACTGTTCGAGTGAACCAGTAGTGGTTTGGCGGCCTGGGTTGCTGGAACTGGCAGCAACCTAGGCCTGCCACACCCCTGAACCAGTTCTCCAGGCAGCACCATAAGTGGCGCCATGTTGTTTTTTTGCTTCTGTGGATGCACAGAACAATTTTTATTGCACTGCGTATGCACGCGCGGCGCACATACAAGCAAACAAGCTGAAGAGCCTTCTGGAACCCTCCCCTGAATGGGATAACACACTTAAGAGAAACAGAATCCTAAAATCCAAAATCTTGTTTAGCAATAATGTATCGACTCTGATAACTGACGCGAAGTTTTAAAAATAAGGAATGAGGTAGCTTTCTTTAAGAAGCTTCTGCTCTTCTTGAAGGCAGGTTTATGCATTTGCTTCCAAGATGTTTAATACAACATGATTCCTATTTACCCTTAATGAGAGCAACTCATTGAAATTAGTGGAAATTACTTTTGAATAAACATGGAGAAGACTGAAGTACACATCTGTCTTCCCGGGATTCTCAAGTATGAGCAGCAGCACTAATGGGAAATGCGTAGAAAAATTCTCACAACTATTATACATGCACACAGTTCAGGAATGACATGCCTGCAGTTGAGTATTAGGGTTGAAATTATCTGTCGTAATGTAAACAGAAAGGGTTCATTGCTCCCCCGCCTTCTTGAAGAAATATTATAAACAAAAGATTCTCATATTTGAAAGGTCAGAAGAAGAAGGAAAAGAGAGAAACCATAATGCACTCACAAAGAGACAACATCGTTAATGCTGTTATTCTTGGCCCATTCAATCGAAGAAACATAAGTGCTGTCAAGAGAGGGCTGTGAGATAAAGGATAAAAAGTGGGAATGAGATATTTTACTTTCGGTTTGAGAACATTTCTGGAAATAACCTGAGCTGAGAAAATGTTCCCTGTGAGGAATACATGCTGTGGGAAACTGCGTAGAAGATAAAATTTGGGCAATGACCTTCTCACTGTGCTTTAATCAAGATGCACACTAAAGGACCCAACTGCCAGGAAGAAATGGGAAAAAGACATGGAGGAGGAAGAGGAGAAAGGAAAGGAGAGAAAGGAGGAGGAGGAGAACGAAACAAGGAAGATTGAAGGGGGGAGGGGGGAGGAAAAACAAGAAAGAAGGAAGGGAGAAGGAAAGGGAGAAGGAGGAAGAGGAGGAGGAGGAGAAGGAGAAGAATGGAACTTGATAATCATTTACTTTTCCTGTTTTACATTCACTGAATTAGAAAGCACAAGGGTATTGTAAATATGTACACTGGGCTTTTGTACAAAAGAAAAACAATTCATAATTTTCTGAAAATGTTACTTTTGTTTAAAAATTGATTGAATCATTGGGTCAATTAAGTATGTGTCAACCCAGCAGAATTTATAGGGCGTTTTAAAAATGTAACTGAGAAACCTGTGTGGTATAATAGTTATAACAGGGGTGAGATTATCAGCTGTGCTGCAATAATTATAGTAAGAGGTATAAAAATGTCACTGTTGAGGGAAAGGGTAGGGCTCTTTCCCAATCCTATTGAAATGCAGGATTCAAACTACTACTCAGGCACCAAATCTTATTTGGGGGTTATTTGGAGAAAAGGAGGCATATAAACTTACACTGCGATTTAAAAATATTAAAAGGAATGTCATACTTTTTTACTTTCCACCATTCCTTATAACATGAAAAAGAAAGTTAGAGTTTGTACAATTATGAGTCAAATTGAGTTTTTCCTGACTCTCAAGTGAGACTAAACAATTCATTTTGCTCTTGTCCCTTGGTGGGAAACGTCCAAAGGATCCGAAAGAGCATGGAAGATTTTAGACAGTGTAATATACAGACAGTCCTCAACTAACGGCCGCAGCTGAGCCCAAAATTTCTGTTGCTAAGCAAGATAGTTGTTAAATGAGTTTTTGTCCCATTTTACGATCTTTCTTTCCACAGTTATTAAACGAATCGCTGCAGTTATTAGCTTAGTAGCATGGATGTTTGTTCTGACCAAGGCTTCCCCAAAAAGCACGAGGCAGAATCCTGGTCCCGACAAAACCCCTTTTATTAAATGAATGTGAATTCTTCTCATTCACAATCAGCAAGGGCTGGCAAACAGTCTTTCAAAGGAATATTTATAACTACAGACTTTCTCTACCTTGGAAAGCTGCCATGTAAATATTTTCCAAATGAGGTGCTGTGCAAGGAAAGACTGGGCACAAAGTCTCTGAGATTCGTGGACAGATCTTCATACTCCTGAAACAAATCTAACAACCAAACAAACAAATTGTTTCTTGCAAAAGCCCACTCCCCTTTTGCTCCTCTTTTATTTCCTATGGGAGGGTATTAAATCTTCACAAAGACGCAGGAGGCTCGAAGGTAACTGTAACCATTTAATACACAAGTAACGTTGTAACGAATAACATAAGGTAGACCGGGCAGGACACGCGGTAGATAGGAATGTCTGAACAGTAGACAGGGAGGTCTGTACAGTAGACCGGTAACTTCAGCAGCTACAAAGTAGATCGGGGAGCCGTTGGAAATATTCTGCCTTTTATACTTGGCTGGACTCGCCATGTCTTTCCTCCAACCCCAAAAGGGGCGAAAATCGGCATGCCAGCCATTACAGATATATTTAGAGCTGTAGAAAAATTGTAGAGAAGTCGAGCGTTGAACGGTTGTAACGTCGGTTGTCTTCTGGTTACAGGTTTTCCCCAGCCTTGTCGCCAGTATTAAATCTTCACAAAGACGCAGGAGGCTCGAAGGTAACTGTAACTATTTAATACACAAGTAACGTTGTAACGAATAACATAAGGTAGACCGGGCAGGACACGCGGTAGATAGGAATGTCTGAACAGTAGACAGGGAGGTCTGTACAGTAGACCGGTAACTTCAGCGGCTACAAAGTAGATCGGGGAGCCGTTGGAGATATTCTGCCTTTTATACTCGGCTGGACTCGCCATGTCTTTCCTCCAACCCCAAAAGGGGCGAAAATCGGCATGCCAGCCATTACAGATATATTTAGAGCTGTAGAAAAATTGTAGAGAAGTCGAGCGTTGAACGGTTGTAACGTCGGTTGTCTTCTGGTTACAGGTTTTCCCCAGTCCTTGTCGCCAGTATTAAATCTTCACAAAGACGCAGGAGGCTCAAAGGTAACTGTAACCATTTAATACACAAGTAACGTTGTAACGAATAACATAAGGTAGACCGGGCAGGACACGCGGTAGATAGGAATGTCTGAACAGTAGACAGGGAGGTCTGTACAGTAGACCAGTAACTTTAGCGGCTACAAAGTAGATCGGGGAGCCGTTGGAAATATTCTGCCTTTTATACTCGGCTGGACTCGCGCTTGACAGCTCGGCAACTGACAGGCGCGTCTGATTGGCTAAGACGCGCCTGGCTGCTACCGAGCTGTCATTCGCAAGTGCGAGGACTTGCGAATGCTATATAACAGAGGGGCCAATCACCTTCTACCTGTGACTTTACTCCTAAGTCTACCCTGATTTCGGAGTTGTTCTTTTCTTCTGACAGCTCTGGGAATAGGCTCTAGCTGTTCATGTGCCTCACTGCTGTCTAGATCCGTATGCACCTAATCACTGCCAGACTGTCTCAGTCCCGTCTCTGCATCTGATGCAGAGCCCTTGTGCGAGCCCTACCCAACCTCCAGGACTGGCCCTTGCTCCTCCTCAATCTTCTCACTGTCCGACGCTACTGCCAGCTCTGCTGGCTGCTGGCAGGCCACAACAATGTTAAGCGAATCAGCCCTATTCAATGACATTTCTTGTCATTGAAGATTGCAAAAGGTGATCAGATGACCCTGGGACTGTCATAAATATAAGCAGTTGCAAAGCATCTTAATTTTGATCACATGACCATGGGAATGCTGTTATGGTCATAAGTGTGAAAAATGGTCATAAGTTACTTTTTCCAGTGCTGTTGTAACTTCAAACAGTCACTAAATGAAAGGTTGTAAGTTGAGAATCATCTGTATCATTATCATTCAATTTGAACGTCCTGGCTAACATTTGATGATCTCCTCCAGCTCATTCTGATGAGAGGGCTTGAAATTCTGCCCTAATGGTATCATTGGGCAACCCTTCCTTGGCCAAAGAAGTTTGCCATTTTAGATCACTATTTAAAAAATGGGAACCATCCAGGCAAGACCTGACAAGCCCCAAGAGAGCGGAGACTTATTTAGCAGACTTTTTGCTAACCCCCATATTGAAAGTGATCATTTATAGATTTGTTTATAGTTAAGAGATAAGTTATGGGAAGAAGAGGTATAGGTAGTCCTCAATTTAGGACCACAACTGAGCCCAAAATTTCTGTTGTTAAGTGAGACATTTATTAAGTGAGTTTTGTCTCTTTTTACGACTTTCAAAAGCATCCAAATTTTGATCATGGGGAGGCTGAAAGGTCATAAGTGTGAAAAATGGTCATAAGTCACATTTTTCAGTGCCGTTGTAACTTTAAACAGTCACTAAATGAACTGTTGTGCGTCAAGGGCTACCTGTATCTGTTTGTAATCATACACACACACACACACACACACATACACACACACTCTCTCCTTCCTTCCTTGGACTTTTTATCTTTTTTACTTTTCTTTCTTTCTCTGAGTTTAATTTGCATTAGTTTTCATTACTGTTGGTAATGAATCTGTTTAGGGTTGGGGTTAGGGTGACAATTTTTTTCATACGTATATGAAAAATCATTGTCTAAACAGTCCTAATGTTTTAAACTGCATCTCAGTGACCATTGCTTCAGTTTTCTAAACCACCTAAGTATTTCTACTGACTTCATGCTTCCATTCTTTTTTTCTTAGAAAACAACACTTTATTGGATCTGCCTGATATCTCTTTATATGTGGTCCTTATTAGTACAAATTATTCTTTTTAATTTATGAATGGACTTTGCCCTTGCAACTTTTAGAATTCTCTGTACCAATAATGAAGAATATTTGGGCTGAAATGAGGGGGGACCTTGATGCTCTCTGAGCTTGCTTGTTTTCTTGCAGATGTTTCATTACCCTAATTAAGTAACATCATGAGATCTAGTAAGGAGTGCAGTTTGATGTCAGTTTATAGTATGGTGTCTTGCCTGTTTGTGAGGGTGGACTGGTCTTAGGGATTCTTTGGTTGGGCAGTTTTTTGATTGGGGTATTGCTTACTTGATTGTTGGTCTGAAGTTGCCCTTGGAGTTATATAGGTTCTATAGCAAGACACATATATTGTACAACAAATATAATGGACAATATTTTCATTGATTTATTACTTAATAATGTAATGCCCAATAGCACACATATCACTATAGGTTAATGCAGGAAAGCATTTGCTGCAAAGGCTAATGTACCCTGCTTCCCTGAAAATAAGACCTCTCTGGATAATGAGCCCAATCACGCTTTTTAGCACATGCACTAAAATAACCCTTCCTTGAAAATATTGCAACACAGCAGCAGCCATGAGGTGACAACACTTGCTGCCTCTTGCACTTCAAAAATAATAAGAGCCCCCCCCCAAAAAATAAAAATAAAAATAAGGCCAAGCACTTATTTTGGGGGTCAAGAGAAGATAAGACCCTGTCTTATTTTTAGGGAAACACAGAACAAAATTGTTCATTCTGCCCCTTCTATATGTCAAACCAGCTGATATTCAGATGTGGTCCTGAAGAAAGCATGAGAATGATCTACAAGATCTGAAAATATCCAATACCTACCTATTCTTGTAGAGAATCTTGTAGAATCAAAGTACAGTCTTGATTCTGTCTAATAAATTATTAACTTACGCTTCTAGATGTAAACCTCATGTCTTGTACCTGTATTATCTTTTGAACAGATGCAAAGTTAATTTAAATAAGCATTACTATTTTCCCCTTTTTCGTAACACTGTTTAGAAATTGGTAAGCCACAATCATTGCTGTTCTCCTATATCATATGAACTGTGATACTACAAAGACTGAGGCAACATAAAGCCTAAACTACTGTTAACTATCCACTTTTTGTAATTCAACTTGGTAACCGATCGGTGGGAATCATTTCAAAAGTATATATTCAGAAATAAGGGGTCCACATGATGTCTTTTCCATATGGCATCTCATAATTATTTGGCTGTGTGTGAACATGATGAAAATGGCTCCCTAACTCTCTGAGGATCAGGGGAAATTATTTCAATTAGGGATATTTCAGAGCAAACATTGCCTTGGGGCATATTAATAATAGTACCTGAGACGGAACAGCTGTCTTTCGAGCTTAGAAATCTGTCAGTTCCTTACTGCCCCAATAATAAGACCTATTTTGTAACTTTAAAAGCAAAACAGTTTTTTTTTTCCTTAAGCTTTACCTAAACAGAGAGCTTGGCAGTGGAAGTGGGTTATAATCCTCAGCATGGGAGCTGGTGGGTGGATTTTCCCTCTCAATAAACTTTTGTATAAAACCAACCACTCTCTTGATATTTATTTTCCACAGTGCTGAAGTCATACATAGACCCCCAAAATATATATAAAGGATTTTCTTATTTCCTGAAGCTGTTTCTGGCAAACTCTTTGTTCTTAAAGGTAGTTTTTACATCTGATAGACATTACCATTCAAATTATAAAAATAATTCTTTCTGATGAGATATTCGTTTTGAAACATTTTCAATGTAAGATAAGAGGGATCAAATCCATCCATAATTTCAAACGAGCCAGTTGATCTTCTGCTGCTCTAGAAGTTAGTATTTGAACTGGGGTTTCAAATGACAAGATTAAATCAGATATCATCAATCCCGTAAGCACTGTGAAACAAATCCCTCAGATGATGCAATTTGCTATAGGTTTTCAAGGTGAGGGAGGTTGGCCATTTAGAAGAGGGATCTTAGTAAATTGCCTTAATTGGCAATGGATTGTGGCAGAAGATTTCTGGATCTCCTATTAACTCTGGTTTTTCTTAAATGAAATCCTTGCATAATCCAACAACGTGAGTTATACTTGTTCCAATTATAGTTGTTACATGATGTACCCAACTCCCTTGAGAAATCTACAATGCTGAAGAAGGTGGAATAAAGGGAAGAAGAGGGCAGAAGATGTGAGGGCTGGATTAGTGGAGCAGTGTTAAATATATTGGTGGGAGACTTGAGGATCCAGAACAGAGACAGGACTACAACAATGTTTTGAGGAAAAGTCTGTGTATTAAACCTGTTTTGAGCCAATAAGTAGATTTGATACTGAGACTTTGATCAAACAGATGAACAAGACATGTATAGTAACTGGATTCTTATTGCGAGATCACACAAAAGGTTCGGCTTGCAATATATCACATTTTTAAGTGTAAGCAAAAAAAAAAAAGAATCTAGAATCATATTGTTTGAACATAAAATAAAAAAGATGACAAATGGGTGAATAGTGAATTCACTACAACTATTTCAGAAGTTAACATAGCAAACCTTCATAAATACCAACATTTTTTAAGGAAAACTTTAAACAGGAGCTATACTACAACCTGCAGATATTTAATATTTGTTTCAGTAGAATGTTTATTTCAGGGGACATCCATCTTCCTTTGTGCCAAAATCAATGTCTATCAGCTTCAGTTATTCCATTGGCCCATTAGGATGTCTCTCTGAAAACATTAACCTTCTTATGAACCTTACCTGCAAAGAAGCTTAACTTCTACTGCCAGGGTCTCATTTTCTTTTGACCATGAAATAAGTGCTTGGCCTTATTTTTGGGGACATCTTAATATTTTTGAGGCAGGAGGCTGCGAGCATGGGGAGCACCTCATGGCTGCTGCTCTGTTACAATATTTTCCAGGAGGGCTTATATTAGCACATGCGCTCAAAAGCCTGATTGGGCTTATTATCCAGGGAGGTCTTATTTTCAGGGAAACAGGGTAGCTCCTAAAGCTCTGAGTCAAAAGAATGATCTCTTGGCATTATGTTTCTTCTGGGTTTGGCTTGAAATGTGTTACTATTTTCCCCTGAGATTATGAATTACTTACTGAGCTATTTGGACAGTACCTCCATAGTAGCCACCAATTCTTCCTTGACTAAATGGAAAATGGTTTCTCTTAAGCCAGTCTGAGTCACAAGGAAAATGTTCCTGCTTGGATTCTCAATGAATAGTCCCACCTGCATTGAAAAACAACAGTGGTAGATTCATTATTATGATCAAACAATTAAAAAACAAATAAAATGTAGGGATTTAAGTCCATGCTCTCCCCACCATTCAATAATATGTCAGAATTAGGATGTAAACTTCAGGCCATAAACCTAGAACAGAATTTCCAAGCAAATTTAATATTCTTCCACCTCTAGCTTTAAACATTAAACACTGATAGGAGTTCCTGGTAATTAGAATGGTATGTCTGGGACACTCCTTATCTTATGAGCTGGAACAGCAAATATGAAGAGAGGGACTGTTGGCCTTACATATTTCCTGCCGATTTCACCCAGGCAGTGTTAACATCCAACACTTATCAGGATTTGTAAATGGAACAGTTAACCCCAGGAGATCCGTACAGTCAAACTACAATTAGGTACTGTTGTGTACTCCCAACGCAGTCGGCAGGCATGGCCAGAGCCTCAGGATCCTGATTGGGTCTGGTGCGCCTGCCAGCCAGCAGGAGAAATGCCGGCCACCGATTGGCCACCCTCCTGACAGCTGTCAAATATAAATAGCTGTCAGGTGGGCTTCGTTCGTTCGTGTTCTGAATTCGCTATAGCCTGTTCCATGTTAATAAAGACTGTTCCGTTTACCTCAGTGCCTCGATCTTAAAACTGGCAACGAGGATGAGCGACACAGACCCCGTTATCGTGCCAGCCTTGGCTTCTTCGGTTTTCACCGCTTTTCGGTCAAAGGCTGAATCCTGGGACACACGTCTCGAGAGGTTCGAGGTCTTCCTCCAGGCTCATGACCTCTCCGATCTCCCTGAGGGGAGAAGGTGGGGCACCTTACTACATTACTGTGGCCCAGAAATGTTTGCCACCGCCAGGGCTCTTTCTGCACCAACCCCGGTGCACACGATGCCTCTCAACCTCCTCATGGCTAGGCTCAAGATCCACTATGAGCCAACGCCATCTAGGTATTCACGCCAGCAGTTCTTCAGGCACTGCATCCAACGAGAGGGACAAACGATCAGTCAGTACGTGGCCGAGCTGAGGGCTGCTGCAATAAATTGCGAGTTCGCTGACCTCGAAGATGCCCTCTTGGAGCAGTTCATTTATGGACTGCTCGATATTAATTTACATTGCCACATTTTGTCCCACACTGAACTTTCCATGCAAATCGCAGTGGACGAAGCCCACGCATATGAGATGGCCGGCCAGTCCACCCCTGATGTCCGGCAACTCCCTCCGTCTGCGATGCCAGTGCTGCCTCACTCGGCTGTCCATTGCCAAATTATGTTCAACGACCCCTGTGCCAACGCTGATTCCTCTATTGACCGCCTCTGGTTTCTGCCCTCTCGGGATGGCAGTGTGTGCTTCAGCTGTGGTGGCTGCCATTCCAGGGCCTCCTGCCATTTCAGAATGGCTCTCTGCCACAAGTGCGGTAAGAAGTGCCACATTGCAGCCGTTTTCCGCTCTGCTCTGGGGGAGAGCATCACAGGCAAGGATGAGCGGGAGGTGCTCGTCATACTGGACGAGCACAGGGGCAGAAGTTAAAAGGGTTTTGACAGCCGCGAGCGCATGTGCTTCACGGTCTGTCCAAAACCAAGGTGCGGAGGCATCGAGCAGGCAGTGTAGGGGCTCAGCAACGGATGCCTTGTGAGGGATGAAGGATGAATAGAAATTCATGAGTCCCAGGAAGGCCTGAAGCTCCGCCTTGGAGGAGGGAGTGGGGGTGGAGGAAATTGCCTCAATTTTGGAAGGGGTGGGGTGGATTCCTCTGGAATCCACGAGAAACCCCAGGAACTCGACAGATGGCATGCCCAGCTGGCACTTTGATCATTTCAAGTGCAAGCCAGCATCTCGGAACCGAGATAGTACCGCCCTAAGAGTCTTGACGAGTCCTGATTGGTCCGGAGCGGCAATCAGGACATCATCAAAATAGGGCACTACACCAGGAAGCCATGGAGCACCCGCTCTATGAGCCCCTGAAAAATGCCGGGAGCCACGCTGACCCCAAACTGCAAACGGCGGAATTTGAAAGCCCCGTGGTGGGTCACTATAGTTTGGGCTGTGGCGGAGACCTCGTTGACCGGCTGTCTGGGAGGAAGAGGTGTTGCGTCCTCCCAACGCAGCCAGCAGGCATGGCCAGAGCCTCAGGCCATGAAGCCATAGTCCTTTAAGTAGGTCGGTCTTCTGCGCACGCGCTGAGAATGCCTCAGAGTGGGAGTGTCCTTCGACAATGGAGGAGGAGGTCTGCTGCTGGCGCCAGAGCCAATCAGGAGCCTGAGGCTCTGGCCATGGCCTCCGGCTGCATCGGAAGGATGCAACAGGTACTGAAGATAAATCATATGCCAATCTTTTAATTTTGAATTCCTCTTAATAGTTAAATAGAGTTTCAATGACAACATCAACAAGACACTGCTGATATAAATATACTTGCCTACCTGTGCATCCATTTGTGTGTAAAGGCATACCCATATTACCATATTACCGACTCACTCAGCGGGTCACACGCTTGACCTTGTATTTCTCTCGGAGCAGTGGAGACATGATCTAGATTTGAAGGGCATTAAGACCTTGCCCTTGTCATGGTCTGATCACTTCCTACTGAAGCTTGATTTTCAGAAACCAATCCCCCACTGTAGGGAGGGGGAACCGATTAGGTGGTTCCACCCCAGGTGCCTGATGGACCCTATGGGATTTCAGATGGCGCTTGATGAATACCTGACCCTCTCGTCCACAGTCCGGCAGAGTCCTTAATCGCTGCTTGGAATACAGCGGCGGCGGGGGCTCTAAACCGGATTGCGCCTTTACAGCCTCTCCAAGGTAGTGGATCCAGGAGGGCTCCTTGGTTCACTGAGGAACTCCGGGAGATGAAGTGCCAAAAGAGACACCTAGAGCGCCGCTGGAGGGCTAGTAACTCTGAATCTGACCGAGTACTGATGAGAGCCTATATCAGGACCTATCTCGTGGCGATACGGGCAGCAAAATGTGTGCATTTTTCCGCTCTTATTGCATCCGCAGAATCGCGCCCAGCCGCCTTGTTTAGAATAGCCCGCTCCCTCTTGAAAGGGAGGGATGTGGACGACCCTTTACAGTGTAGAGCTGAGGAATTTGTCCAGTTTCTGTTGGATAAAGTCGCTCGGATTCGAACGGACCTGGAGTCCAATTGCACGGTACCAGCTGAGGTACTGGGGGAAGGTCTTGAGCGGATTTTATGGAGCGAGTTTCAACTTGTCGCTCCTGAGGAAGTGGACAAGGCCATGGGAGCAGTGAGTGCCTCCACCTGTATACTGGACCCGTGCCCCTCCTGGCTGGTCTCGACCAGCAGGGAGGTGACACGTGGCTGGCTCCAGATTATTGTCAACACCTCTCTCCGGGAGGGATCCTTCCCACACCTCCTAAAGGATGTGGTGGTGAGACCCCTCCTGAAGAAACCTTCTCTGGACCCAGCCATTTTGAACAAATATCGTCCAGTCTCCAACCTCCCCTTTGTAGGGAAGGTTGTTGAGAAGGTGGTGGCCTTTCAACTCCGACGGACCTTGGATGAAACTGATTATCTGGATCCCTTTCAGTCGGGTTTCAGGCCTGGTTACAGCACGGAAACTGCTTTGGTTGTGCTGATTGATGAACTCTGGCGAGCCAGGGATAGGGGTCACTCCTCTATCCTAGTGCTTCTTGACCTCTCAGCGGCCTTCGATACCATCCACCATGGTATCCTTCTGCGACGGTTGCAAGAGGTGGGAGTGGGAGGCACCATTTTACGGTGGTTCTCCTCCTATCTCTCGGACAGGTCGCAGTCGGTGTTGGTTGGTGGGCAGAGATCGATCCCTAGGCCCCTCAATTATGGGGTGTCGCAGGGCTCGGTCCGGTCCCCCTCCTATTTAACATCTACATGAAGCCGCTGGGTGAAATCATACGCCGGCACGGGATTAAATACCACCAATACGTGGATGATACTCAATTGTATCTGTCCGCCCCGTGCCAACTTAGTGAAGCGGTAGATGTGCCAGTGCACACAGACTAGGCCTCCTCCGGATTCCATCTGCCGGTCAATGACGGCTGGCGACTCCCCAGGGGAGGGCCTTCTCTGTAGCGGCTCCAGCCCTATGGAACGATCTCCCCATGGAGATCCGGACCCTTACTACTCTTCCAGCCTTCCACAAAGCGATTAAGACCTGGCTGTTCCGGCAGGCCTGGGGCTGTTGATTTATCCAGCCCCATTCTAAGCTATGTTGTGGAATTTTAATGTCTGTTCCTTTTAATTTTTATATTTCCCCCTTCCTGCTTTATCTGTAAGCCGCCCTGAGTCTCTTGAGAGTGGGCGGCATACAAATCCTAATAAATCATAAATTGTAAACCGTAAACCGTAAACCATACATTTTCTAGCTCATTGAGGATACAGTATCTAAATAGATTAATAGCAAATTGGTTCAGTCCCCTGATGAAGAAACATGCATCTAATTAAAAAAAAGTTATCAATCTATTATTTTGTCAGCAGAATATAAAAATATTGATAAAGATCAGTGTCGTCTGACCAATGGTGGGATTCAAAAAAAAATTACTACTGGTCTGTGAGCATGGCTTGGTGGGTGTGGCAGGGGAAGGATACTCTAAAATCCCCATTTCCTCCTGATCAGCTGGGACTAGATGGGGAGGGGTTAGTTAAAGGTGGTATTTACTAGTTATCCAAACTACTCAAAATTTCCACTACAGGTTCTCCAGAACTGGTCAGAACCTGCTGAATGCCACCTCTAATCTGACTGAAAAAAAATATTGGTTCCAATGGCTAGATGCATTTCTTTGAAGAACTTTTGTTTAATCTCATCTATATAATCTCCTGCCATTTTTTTTTTCTTACTTGTCTATGAATATTTGCCTTGCTCTTAGTTCGGGTAACAGGCAATAACAAAAATGTCCCTCCAAATTGACACTATGGGCTCTTCCCAGAGTTAAATAACATGGATCTTCAAAAGGAGCAATGCACTTATCATAAAATAATGGGATTCATTCTCTCACCAAAGACAATTTTTATTCCCCCTCCTGTTTTAAATGTCCATTTGCCATACAAGCTATGCGAACCATATTCAATTCCTTCCTGATAACAATTTCATTTGGCAGAAATGATTTTAAAAGGTTCACTGAACTGTTCAATATCTCCCTTTCTTAACTTTTAAAATTGTTTAATCGTATTATTATTTGGTTCTGAATTTGAATACCACTTTTAAAAATAGCAGGATGATTTACAGAACAAATGTAAAAATAGAAAGAAAGAAAAAAAAATAAGACTTCATAATCCCTGAGTGTTTGACTCATGCAGAAGCAAACCTATCGCAAAGAGCTAAAAAGCGGGGTTAATGGGTGCATTTTCAGCAATCAATTAAATTGAAGTTGCTCTTCCAAAGGCAGAAGAATCCATCACAATGGAAAAGGGCTGGCTTAGATAACTATTCTTCCCAGCATTGTCAGCTCATAATTCGGGCAGGACCGTCTCCAAAAGTCTTAATGTCTGCATTAGTATTTTAAGAGAGAAAAAAAGCACATTTTTTTGTATTTGTCCTTTTACATTTCAGTCATATTTTCTGAAGTTCAGGTAATGTCAAGGGCCAGAGAAAAATAAGTCAAATTCAGGCAGTTCAAATGAGTATAAAGATTTATTGCAAGCTTACGGTCTCTACAAGAATCTGACCAACTAGCAATCAAGGGAAATGTGCAGGAGATAAGTGAGGCATTATGGTGGGTTGGACTTAGATCTCTTATGGGTGCGCAGGGACTCATGATTTATAACATGTTTGTCTCCTTTAGGCTCAGCCTGGTCATCTCCTACAAGTAAGAATTTATTGGAATACTTATAGATTACTGCTGACTATGCACAGATAGGATTGGGCTATATGTGAAGTAGCACAGGTTTTATTTACATGTATTTTACAGGTTTTATTAAATATTTTACAGGTGAGTGGTGTGGTAGCCTAGATGTGAAGATGGTGATCTCCCACTTGGATAATTGAGAGTTCAATCCTAAAAGCAACCAATGTTTCTCTATCAGGGTGAAAAGAAAAATATCTGCTGCAAACTCCACATAGGCATCAGGAAGGGCATCTGGCCAGTAAATGTTCAGTCATGCTGATTTGACTCCAAATTAAGGGATTACAGGGTCATTTTAAAAATTAAATATTTTACAGATGATCTACACACACACACAATTTCACCTAGAATACTAATTTTATCAAATTCTGAATAATTACTTTTATTGTAAAATTATTCATGGTTTTTCCCCTTTCTGTACCCAAACTTTTGTTTCCCCTCAATTTTCTTAAATGCTTCTAAAATTTCCATGCTGTTCTAAATGAGCATTTTATATTATATTTATTCTCTCTTCCAACAGGTGTTCGGGCTAGAAAAGATATGATTTTTTTTTTTTTTTTTAGTTTTCAGAGAACACAGAGAATACAGTATTTTCTTTTTCTGAAACCTAAAGCACACATAACAATCATTCGGGCAAAGTAATTTAATACATTAATATAAAAGATTTGTATTAACTGACTATATTTTACTGGCACAGCAAATATAAGTACCATATTTTTCAGTGTATAAGACGCACCGAAAAATAAGATGCACCAAGATTTTGAAGAAGCAAATTTTTTTTAAAAAAAGGTTTTGTACTCTGCAGACCTCACCAAAACGGCCCATTTTTCGCAAAAATGGGATCATTTTTTTTCCAAAAAAAGGTCATGAGTAACCTTTAGGAGGCTTATAGAGTACTCCTGGGTGGTGGCCCACCAAAAAACAAGCAAAAAACAGCCCATTTTTTTGATAAAAATGGGCCCAATTTTATAAAAAAAGGGGGGCATGCATTGCCTTTAGGAGGCTTCCAGAGTTCTCCTGGGGGCTGGGGGGGAGGTAAATTGAGCAAAAAATGACCCATTTTTCACTCATTTCTGCCCTCCCCAGGAGTGCTTTGGAAGCCTCCTAAAGGCAATGCACAGCCATTTCGGTGAAGGGGGAAAATAGGAGGAGGAAGGCATGTTGGATATGTTTGCTTTGAGGTATCTGTAAAAATAATAAAGGCAGGATATAAATTAAATAAAGAAGATAGTTCAAATAATTAAACATGTCCACATTAATGTCCTTAAGAGATTATTTTTCCAGCTGCTACGTAGACATTTATTTATGCCCTTTCTTAGCAAGAAACCAATTAGATGGAGACAAATTATGGCAAGTTACAACTACTAGCTGCTACCTGAAAAGGCTCTTAATTAGTTTGGAGCAACAGTGGGATAATATATCACCTTATATTATGCTATGTGTGTGTTTAAATGTTAGGTTTTGTTTGAGAAGTATCAGAGAACATCCACAGTTGTGATGAGTTGAAGGGAAAAAATGGTTTGCTTTAAGCCATTTAAAGATTCTACTAAATATTACAAGATGATAGGGACAAACTGATGGGCAAACAATTAAAGCACAAAGCTTTGGTGTGAGAAGCCGTATCAACAAACATTAAACAAACAAATAAAATGTTCTTAGCATTATAATGAAAATGTCTTCAGAGGCATTCATTTCTTTAGCATGTTGCATTCCTCTATTTTAACTAATAGGTGTTGTATTTGAGGTCATTTTCTTATTTGAGCTCATTTTCTTATTGCCTCAGGATGAAAGCATTTTACTACCTTTTTTTGAGGGATATCACCTTCATCTCCTCTCCATTCTGCTGCCAAGAACCACTTCAAGCTGCCTTTTTTCCTTTTTGGGAGTGTCATTTTTCTTCTTTTCCTGAATCAACACTTCCTAGACACACAATCCAGAACATCTCAAGTATGAGCCTAGGAATGATGCAGCCAAGAACAAGAACTTGCTCAGCTCCAATTGGCTCAGCATGCTGGCCATGGAAATGTCCTCTGCATCTGGTAATTGGGCACAGTTACATCTCCATGTCCACATCCATTGGTCTTTGCTGTGAGAGAGACAAAAAGGATATTTGGGTTGATTATTTTAAAATCTACGTTGAAAGGAAACATTCCCAGGAGACTGATAGATTTGTCAGCCAGGATTCCTTCCTTTGATATGTACATATACTGTATCTTATGTGCATGTCTATCTCTAGGGAACATTTTAAAGTAGGGAAAATGCATGACACATACACACATACACAAAGGAGGGTCAAAAATACAAAATTCCTTAGCCTGACCAAAAAGATTAGTGGAACAAATTGACTTCAAGATGGATAAGGAAAAGAAAGACTCAAAGGTCCAATAGTATTGAGAGTTTTCTGTTTTGGGATTTTGCTTTTTGTTTTCCATACCAATTTTTCCAGAGATAAAGAGAAAAATGCAAGAGGGGAGGGAAGATAGTTGTTATATAAATGTATCAAACTTTTCTTTCTTAGGAAGGAATGTGGCAATCTCCTTAGTAATTATTAGTCTTATGAAATGATTAAGCCAACAGGTGGCTTTTTTGACAAACAAGATCTGCTGTGTGCCCCTCTGTCAGCCCAAATAGCACATGCTAGTTTTAGCAGGATAATATGGTTTCTCTGGTAGCCCAAGACAGAGAATAATCTGGTAACCTAGACCAGAGAATAATATAAATTAATAATCTATATCAATAAACAACAAAGCTTTACTTCATGCCACTCATATATTTTTTTAATTATTTTTATTTTTTATTACACAGACAACAATGGGAAAGGGAGAGGATGGAATAAAAAAAAGGGGGGGAGGGGGGACCCATCTTCACATACAATATGTCTTTTAATCACAGGTGCATCCCTACTAAGTTTATACATCCCGTATCTCTCTATTGTATATTTAATAAGCACCACAATAAGCTAGGGTTTAAAAAACAAAAAACAACAAAATAAAACAAGGGAGAGAGGGGGAAAAAAGGTAGGGGGAGGGGGGGAGGCCAAAAAGGACAAAAAAAAGTCCAAGAAGGAAAGGGGGAAAAAAAAGGAAAAAAAAGAAAAAAAAACCATCATCACATGCAGCATGTCGTTTGATTACGGTATCATTTTCTCCAACCACATGTGGATTTTAGTCCAGTATCTTTTGGCTTCAGTGCAGGTCCACCACATGTGGTAGTATGAGCCAGGTATCTGGTGACATTTCCAACACTTTTCTGATTTATTCTTAAACATTCTTGCGATTCTGGTCGGGGGTAGATGCCACCTGTAAAACATCTTATACAAGTTTTCTCTATATGCAGTAGACATTGTCGTTTTATAATTTTGAGACCACAATTTCTGCCAATTCTCTAAATCAATCCCATACTTAAAATTTTTCCCCCAAGCAATCATAGTTTCTTTAACTTGTTCTTCATGCAATTTAAACTCCAATAAATATCCATATAGTTTTTTAATTACTTTTTCATCGGTACCTGTTAGAATTTTGTCTAGCTCAGTCATTTTATTATAGAGACCTTTAGTATTTCCATCTTCATTATATCTAGATTGTATCTGTACATATGAATACCAGTTCATTTCCATCCCTTCTTGCTTCAACTCTTGACTAGATTTGAGCTCACCCTCTGTATTCAATAATTCTATATATCTAACTGTTTGTTCCTTTTTATGTATTATCGGATATGAGAATGCTTCAATTGTTGATGTCCAGACTGGAATTTTTAAATAATGTAATTTTTTAATCTTTTCCCAATTTAACAACAACGCCTCCCTTATATAATGTCTTCTAAAATAACCATGTGGTTTAGTTCCCTTATACCATAAGAAAGCATGCCATCCCAACAGCAAATCGTGACCTTCTACGTTCAATAATCTAGAGTTTTTTAATGATATCCACTCCTTAATCCACATCAGGTTTGCTGCCTGATAGTATAGCTCCCAATCGGGTAAACCAAAACCTCCTCTTGATCTAACATCTTGTAGTAATTTAAGCTTTATTCTAGCTTTTTTCCCTTGCCAAATAAATTTCAAAACTATTTTATTTAAGTCTAGAAAAAAATCCTTACCCAGTCTAATTGGGATTGTCTGAAACAGATATAGAATTCTAGGTAGAATGTTCATTTTAATTGTGGAAATTCTTCCCATCATTGATAAATGTAAGTTTTCCCATTTCTCCAAATCGATTGCTATTTGTCGTTTTAATCTGGTATAATTATCCTCTTTAAGAGTGCTACATCTAGGTGATAAATGTATCCCCAAATATTTAATCTTACTTGCGTTTTGAATCTGCAACATTTCTGACAACTGTTCCTTTTGTGTAGCTGGGATATTCTTTGTCATGATCTTTGTTTTATCTTTGTTTATTTTCAAGCCTGCTACTTCTCCATATTCCTCTATTCTTTCTAACAATTTGGGTGCGGTTTCTAATGGATCTTCAAGAATGAAAACTAAGTCGTCTGCGAACGCTTGCAGTTTATACTCTTCTCTCTTAATTTTCATTCCTCTTATTTCTTCTTCTTCTCTGATCTTTCTATTTAAGACCTCTAGTGTTAGGACAAAGAGTAGCGGTGATAGTGGGCAGCCTTGTCTTGTACCTCTCTTTATTTCAATAGGTTCTGTTAGTTCTCCATTTACCATTATCTTTGCTGCTTGTTTCTGGTATATCGTTCGTATACTTTGAGTGAATTTCTTGCCAAAGTTCATCTGCTCCAGTTGCAAAAACATAAACTGCCAATTCACATTATCAAAGGCCTTCTGCGCATCGAGGAACATCAGTGCCAATTGTTTTTCTGGGTGGGCCTCTTAGTATTCCAAGGTATTCAAAATTATTCTCATATTGTCTTTGATTTGTCTTTTAGGTAAAAAGCCATTTTGATCTGAATGGATGAAGCCATTTAAGTATTTTTTAAGTCTCTCAGCTAGTATAGATGCAAATAGCTTGTAGTCTGAGTTTAATAAAGAAATTGGTCTATAATTCTTGATTTGTGTTAAATCAGTCTCTTCCTTGGGTAGTAATGTGATATACGCTTCTGACCATGACTTCGGCATTTGGTTCTCAGTCATCACTTCATTCATAACTTGTAGAAGTGGGAGGGTCAATATTTCTTCAAATGTTCTGTAGAATTCCACGGGTAGGCCATCTGGTCCTGGGGCTTTCCCATTATTTTGTTTTTTAAGAGCCTCTCTTAGTTCCATCATTGTTATTTTTCTTTCTAACATTGTTCTAGTTTCATCTGGTACCTGGGGGAGGTTAGCATCTTGTAAATACTTTTTGACTCGTCCCTCCTCCACCTTCTCTTGTTCATAGAGTTTAACGTAGTAGTCATGTATAATATTTTTTTTTCGGTATTTCCATATTGAATTTCTCCTTGCTTATCTCTTAGTTGAGGTATTTTCTTTGTTTCTCTCTCTTTTTTCATCTTATATGCTAACCACCTGCCTGGTTTGTTCGCATTTTCAAAATAATTCTGTTTGGCACCTCTAATTTTTTGTGCCAGTTCTTCCTTTTCTAATAGGTCCATTTTGTGTTTAATTATGTCCATTTTTATTTTAACATCTTTTTTTTGTGGTGCTCTCTGTAGGTCTCTTTCAAGTATTTTATAGTCATTGTCTAAAGCTTTATGCATTTGTCTTTTTTTTGAGTTTCTCTTCCTTGTGTAATCTATTGTCAAACCTCTGATAACAGCCTTCATTGTGTCCCATAGATTCTGCAACGACGTATCTTCTTTCCTATTTTCTTTTAAAAAAAGGACTAGCTCTTTTTCCATTTTTTGTACAAACTCTTTTTCTTTCAATATAGTGTTATTTAGTGTCCATCTAGATCTAGCCCTTTGGCCTTTCCATTTAATTAAAATTGGATTGTGGTCCGCCCAGGTACTTGCTTCAATCTCAATTTCTTTTATGTTGGAGCTCAACTCCGCTGAGACACATATCATATCTATTCTAGAGAATGAAGAATGTCTATTTGAGTAGAAGGTATATTGTTCTTTTTTAGCATTTCTTTCTCTCCATATATCTTTTAAATTTAGTTCATCTGTCATCCTAAAAAAAGATTTCGGCAGAGGCTTCCTATTTAATTTTTTTGTTTTATGTGTTTTATAGTCCATATTTTGATTCACAATGCCATTAAAGTCTCCCATCATACAAATATCAACATAGCCTAGTTCCAAAACTTTTTTGTGTAGTTTTTTGTAGAATTCATCTTGTTTTTCATTGGGGGCGTAGATTCCAATTAGGAGTGTCTTTTTGGTATCCATAATTTCCACCATCAAAATTCTTCCCTCTTCCTCTGCGTATACTACTTTTGTTGGGATGTTGCCTTTAATATAGAAGACCACTCCTCTTTTCTTACAATTTGCCAATGATGAAAACATTTTCCCAAGCTTTGGTTGAGTTAGTAAATGTTCATATTTCTTTTGAATATGTACTTCTTGCAGACAGATTATGTCAAGTTGTAATTTCTCTAATTTATGGAATACTTTCTTCCTTTTAGTTACCGAATTGAGTCCATTAATGTTAATTGTAATCATTTTTCTTTCTTCCATGTTTATGCTTTATATACAGGGTTTATCGCTCTAGTGGATCTAGGTTCTCGTTTTTCTTTGCGGCTCCCATTCCCTGTCTTCCCTTCTTTCTCACTTCCACCTACTGCTCCTTCTATTTTTTCGGTCGCGGTTACAGGTGGTTCCAGTATTTGCATCACTGCCTCGTCTTTCCAAGCTTTCTCCGCTGTTTCTCTAAAGTATTCTTCGTAGAAAGCTTCTGCCTTCTCAGTTGTATCTATCCTGTGTCTTTGTCCTTGCCAAGTACATAATAAACCTTCCGGTATGAGCCATCTGTAGTTAACACCTTTTTTTATCAATACTTTGGTCAGAAATTGATATTCTCTTCTCCTCTCTCTTACCTCTCTTGGAATTTGTTTGAGTACTACAATCTCCTTACCTTTATATTCTAATTTTCTATCTCTCATTTTCTGTAAGATTTGTGATTTAATTGTTTTCTTAGTAAATCTTACATGCACTTCCCTTGGAAGAGCATTTCTTATTGTATATCTTGTGTATACTCTAAAAGTCTCATCAATTGTTTCTTTTATTTGGTCCTGGGACATCCCCAGAACATCTATCAAAATATTTGAAATTATCTGAACTAAGTCCTCTCCTTTTTCTTCTTCTATGTTTTGAAATCTTAAAAAAAATTCAGACCTGTCCATCTCCCATCTTAATATTCCACTGCTCTCTCTTTCTACATCACTTAGTCTGATCTCTAGCTTTTCAGTTTTCTTCTCTCCTTCTTGAATCTTATTTTCAATTTTTTGAATCCTATTTTCGTATTTCAGCATCCAGTTGTGTATACTTTCTACTTTCCCTTCCATATTATCAACTTTTTGCACTATGCTTTGGTTTTGTTGTTCCATTGCCTCCATTTTTTTTTACAAGGGTATCGTTTCCTGCTTGCATTTTCTGCATCATTTGTATAAGTGTTTCAAAGTTGGCTTCCTTCTCTTTTTCCTGATGGGACATCGTCTGTGTTGTCCTCTGGCCTCCCGCAGGTGAGGGGGCAGAGGTTGATGTAAAGCCAGAGGCAGCTGCTTTTCTACTCATAGCCAATTAGTATTAGAGGGTGGAGGGTTATAAGTATGGTGGATTAAGTATGTAAAGTACACAGAGGAAAGGGGGGGAGGTAAGAAAAGGGGGAAAAGAGAAAGGGAAGGAAAAGAGAGAAGGGAGAAAAAAGGAAGGAAAGAAAAGGAAACTTTTTTTTTGTTTCAAAGATGAAATGCAGTAAGAATGCAATAAAGTATATATATATAAATAAGAGAATATGAAATAGTAAAAAAGAAAAGGAAGACACCCCCTCTCCAAAAAGGGGAGAAGGGGTGTTTCAGTTACAAGTGAGAAAAGAAAGAAGCAGAAAAAATGTAAATAGTCAAGAGGTGATCCAAAGGTTAAAAAGAATAATCAAAACAGAAAAGAAAAAAAAATGTAAAAGATCAAAAGGTCGATGGTGACAATCAAAAAAGAAAAATTCAATGTCGATGTCTCCACAGCCGGTAATATGAGAATGGTGTTGGGAGATGAAAGGATGCCAACAAGCTAAAACTCATATTTTTATTGGTTCTTTCAGTCAAAATGAAACTTCAGAGGAGACTTCATGGAAATAACCCAGTATTTTTGCTTGTTGTTTTCCCTTCCGTTTCTTTTTGTTTGTGGAACAATATTATCAGGCTCAGGTCCCAGAAAATGTGTTATAATGAAGAAAGAATTATCTCAATCTTCTCAGTCTCTGGGAGCTTCCTGGAGCTCCATCAATTGTCTATCGATATTTCTGGGAACTTCAGATTGGTGCTAATGCTAATCTATTGTACTCTATAAAACACAATGAAACTTTGCTACCAAAATTATTCACAAAGTGGCTATGATTAAAGGATAATGAAAAGAAGCAGCAAGTTGGCAACAACTCAGATTTTCTCTTTTTGGGGTCATCCAAGAAAGTTATCCATCAGCATTAGCTTTTTGCATTCAAGCCACAGATGAATCAATTGTTTTATGAATAGCTTCCAGCTCTTTTTCTGGTTTCAACATGATGAAATGTTTGGAGAAATTAGATCTTCATCAAAAACTGCAGAAAACATTGTAGCTTTTCCTTCTAAGTCTAATGTGGTCTCAGATATTTGTGACAAATATGGGGTAATTTTGTGAACTCTTTCAGGTGAATCTCATAACTTATCTACCGCTAAAAACAATGAACAAAAATACTCTCTCTTTCAAAAGTACAATTTTAATATTTTTGCAAGTTTTCCCATAATAATTGCAATACCTGAGTGGATTGTAATTTTGCTAATATTAGAAGTATATCTGCCAGAGATGTCGAATATGCAGGGTTTAAAAAAAAAACAACTAATGGGGATTACAAATTGCTATTTTCTAAATTTGATTTTTGGAAGAAAGTATGTGGTGAAATAATATTCAAGGTATCTGTGTAGAATGTATTGTGGTCTAGTGAGCTTAAAGCTATTTTATGGTTTTTTAAAAAATAGTTCTATATTTTCTGCAAAAGTTTATTTCAAAGCATACAGCCAGAATCAACCTGTATGTTCTATTGAACAGAAATGACTTGTTTTACTTCCTAAATCACTGAATAATTTTTAATTAGATTAGACCTGTAAGCAGAAAATTGAAGCTTCCATCTAACTTTCTACGCATGCATTGTTAATACCCAGTCTTCATTCTCTTCTTAGTCCTTGACACAACTTCATAGGTGGGGTCCTTGGTGTTCTCTGAACTTGGTTATTCTCTTGCAGACATTTCATTGCTCAACTATTGAATTATCTTTCAGTGGTCATTTGGAACAGTGACTAATCTCTTTATTAAGAAGGTTGGAGTACAAAAATTCCATTTGTGAGCAAGATGATACCTTCATTGTGAGTTCTAGTCCTGCTTTAGGCATGAAAGTCACATGGATGACTTAGACCTAGTTATTCTGTCTCAGCCCACAGGGTTGTTGCTGTGGAGGAAAATAGAAAGAGGAAGGAATATTAGGTATGTTTGCCACCTTGAGTTATTTATAAAAATAAGAAATGTGGATTAAAAAAATGAAATGTAAAAATCTAAAAAAAGATAAAGAAAGGGGAAAATATACTGGATATTGAATATTGACGTATTTGTCAGAAGCACAATTATGGAAATGCTATCCAGCAGGCTTATTATTACTTTATTCATTCTAAATTATTCTGTCGTAAACTTAAAACAGACATCAAACTTGGGAAAAATGCTATTTCTCTGTTGTGTGCATTCCAAATGAAAAAAGGATAGCATTTCAGTTTGAATATTGTTATAATTGAACTATTTCCCATCCCTCAGTGATTGCAGTTCTCTTCTTGATCTTCTAGGTTTTAGACTAGGTTCCTTAAATTGTACCCAGATTGTCTTCCCTCCTGTGTTAACTGGTAGGAGATGATATTTACAATAATGCTGGTGCAGCACGACCAAAGATACAAAGAAAAAGCATCAACAAAGGAAGGCACTCTTGAAAATTCCTTCCATAGCCAGATCTTGCATCCAAGATCTAACAGTCTTGTTTTAAAGATTTATTACTGATCTGAAGGTGTATTGTAACACAACCCCAGAAAGGTTTCTGAAACCACAACAGGAATATGAACTGAAAGCTTAAGCTCTCAGGGGTAGAAGGCTAGAGATCAAGAAGAGACTGGCCAGAAGTGGATTGGAGGGTTGGGACTGCCCAAAATAAAAGAAGAATCCGGAAGGCCTTGGTCTGTTGTATATGGAAGGAATTGTGAGAAGTAAAGTGAGAGAAGAACCTGTTAAAACCTTGTTGCTTCTATCTTCGCTCAGAAGACTCTTTTCTACACTAGCATTTTCTGGAATTTAAGCTTTGTTAGGATAGAGCAGAGGTCCCCCAACCCCTGGTCCTTGGCCTTGTGCCAGGCTGCAACTCATTCAGAACTGGGCTGCAGAAGGGGTAGGTATACACATGCGTGCACGTGAAACTGCATTTGTGAAAGCAGTATGCATGAAGTAATATTCAAATACAAAAAAAACAAAAAACACACACACACCCTGTTGAATATTGAATATGCAAATACAAGCTGCGACCTGATTGGCTGGTCATTTTGACAGTTGGTCTGAGTGCTAGTATAAATACCCTGACCGTTCAGGGAAAGTTCGAATCGCTGTCATCTCTGTCATAATAAAGATCTGTCTTGCATCCATGGCTCCTGTGTGTCTTTCCCTCACAACACACCTTTACAATACTGGCGACGAGGATGGGATATGCGATTCCCGCAGAGCCTAAGACAGAAGCAAGGGAACAACATCAGCCAACGTGAACACAGGAAAAAAATTTCTGTTCTTTACTCCATTGAGGGCCTGTCAAAGCCGCCGCCTTGGCCAGCAAGCGTCAGCAGCAGTAACCACCACCGTGGGCCTCCGGTTTTAGCCAACCTGAGTAAGCAATCAGGCGCGGCCTCCATCCGTCCGAGGGATGGGCTTTCTACGCTTAACCTCGACTGGAGCCGCCGCCGCTACTCAGGGACGAGCTATGGACTGTGACGGCTAAACCGTGCATGGGGCCGCTGCCTGCCTGCCGCCAGCTGTTCCTACGGCACTCTCAGCATTACATGGCTGTCGAGAGGCCCAAGGAACCAACCGACGTGTTCAACCAACCGCCTTGTTCCAACCGCCGCGTTCAATGAACCGCCTCGTTCTCCAAGCTGCCACCTAGCACGCACCGGCTACGCTCTCTCAGCCTGTCTAAATTTGAAGGGGCTCAGCCTGCATAAATTTGAAGAGCCGAAGCTTTCATCAGTAACCGAAGTTTCCACCAGTAACCGCTTTTAGCGCATCTGAAGTCTGCCCTCTGGTAGCAGCCGCTCGACCGATCCCCGCTAACAACCGCACAGCCTCTCCAACACTAGCACACTCACTACATACACCAGACTGTCCTACTCCTCTGGCCACTCCTTGTTACACTATCAGACCTGAGTTATTCTCTGGATTCGGCCGCCTTAACTTTAAAGCCGCTCGCACGCCTCTACACCATGAGCACGCCCTACACCTGTGCAATCCACTTGCCTCCGTTTTGCCTCCGTCTACAGCTCTGCCGCTAGCCTCTTCAAAAGCCTAGTTCCGCGCCGCTTATTCAAAAGAGCACTCGAGGAGCCCAGGACGACTGAAGCTCTCTCTACGCGGCCACCACTTGCCTCTCGACCCAGCGAGAGCCGTCCGAGACTCTAAAAACCAATGAGAGCCTTCCTAAAATTAAAAAAAAAAACAACGACAAACCAACGAGAGCCTTCCTAAAACACAACGAGAGCCTTCCCTGCCGCAAAGACCCCAAAGGACCTGCTTTCTATCCTGGTTCCAAATTTTCACTACGAAGGACTCACCAGCATCTTGCAACAGCGAGGCCGAGCATGCGCAGAACTGGAGGGAAGGAGAGAGTCTGAGTTTGAATATGCAAATAGTCTTTAGAACTGGGGGGAAGGAGTGTTGAATATTGAATATGCAAATACAAGCTGCGACCTGATTGGCTGGTCATTTTGACAGTTGGTCTGAGTGCTAGTATAAATACCCTGACCGTTCAGGGAAAGTTCGAATCGCTGTCATCTCTGTCATAATAAAGATCTGTCTTGCATCCATGGCTCCTGCGTGTCTTTCCCTCACAACACACCTTTACAATACGTATACACATGTGTGCACGTGAAACTGCATTTGTGAAAGCAGTATGCATGAAGTAATATTCAAATACAAAAAAAACAAAAAACACACACACACCCTAAAGTCAGAGCGCACGAAGAAGTAAGGTTTCTATGGAACAGGGTGACTGCATAATCATCATCATTATCATGCTAACCTTGATTCTGTCTGATGTCTCTTTCTGAATTATGAAGATAATTCGGTATAACATCTAGTATACACCCAGCTAGGCATCTTTAAGAAGCCATGATGACATTGTGTATTTTACATGCATTATGTCACCTGCCTCCCTTGCTTTCCTCAGCAGGGATACACAGGGGATGGAAGTAATAATGCCCATAGCCAGTCAAGTTTGGTGAGAAATTTTTATCACTCTGGGCAGTGGAAATAAAGGAAGAGCCATTTTTTGCAAAGAGTGCTGAAAAACTGCCAAAAAGGAGAAGCAATTTCTGGCACTTTTAAAACTGCTGCTTTATTTAACAAATACATAAAACTAAAGCCAATCTTACAAATATTGATATTAAAATTTATCATTTCTTCTATGACTAAAATATATAGCCCTTCTGAAAGTTTTCGTTTCTAATAAGATATGGCAACAAGTTATAAGGCTGATTAATATGTGGTTATTAAATGAAGAAATATTGACACAACTCACTTAAGCATGAATGTCCATGTCTTTCACACATGGACGGACATACACACACATAAATCCCACCAGAACCAATAGCTTTCTCTGATAGAGGTCGGAGGTTCCAATGACTCTTTGTTTTTCCTCCACATATTTGTGTGGAAGGCCTCAGTTCATTTATGGTTTCTGTACATATCGTTACTCAGATAATAAACAAAGACACAACTCTTTCTGAGTCATATGCTAGTTTGGATCTGGACAAAGGTGGGTCCTCCCCTAAAGTTGGAAGGATCCTGAGTTATTTCTTTAGCATGTTTTAATACTCTAATTCAAGGGTGTCAAACTCACAGACTGCGGGCCAGATGTGCATGCGCTGGCCACGCCTATCCTCGGTTTAGTAAAGGGGGGGAAAGTCACGATACATCATGTAATAATGTGACCAATGTGAGTTTGACACCCTGCTTTAATTGGTTACATAAGCAGGAAACACTTTATCTACTTTATTTCCTCATATTATCTACAAAAGTAGACAAAGTATAGAATTAGATAAAGTATAGAAGTTACTAAAATACCTATGTCTGCACTCTATAGCTACAAGTATTGCAGACAAACTCTCCCCACAGCCTAGAGTTCAATTCTGACTCAAGGGCTCAAGTTTGACTCAGACTTCCATCCTTCAGTAAAACGAGGAACCAGACTTTGGGGGGACAATAGGTGTTCTGACCCAGCTCCCCAAACATGACAAGCCCTCTGACGTGGACTCAAAAGATTCCTTTATTAGGAATGCTGGCAGCCCTGGCAAAAAGTTTCTCTCACAGGTAACAGGTCTGGCCCATTGGAAGATGAATAGTTCTCATGCCTATGTAATTCTGCCCCCTGACTTTTATCCCCAGAGCTAGGGTGGGGCTTCGTTAGCAGTGGTGGCTCTTCATTTCCCATGATTGGCCCACAGCTTTCCACTGCTTTCTCCTTCTCTGCTTTCTGCACAGCTGCATGTCAGGTGTTTCTCCTCTTCCTCATCAGCCACCTCCAGCTCCATTCCCTCTTCCCTCTTGGAGCTCCCAGGTTGCCCTGATGCTGACTCTGACACCTATGCCTCCTCCTTCTCTGATTCAGCTGCTAGAAGGCCCAGTGGCCAATAGGCCACAACAATATGCAAATAAAGCTTCTACATTATAATCTGCCCAGAGAGTACTATAAAGTGCTGTAAGCCTAAGTGCTATTGCAATGCTACTGAACAAGCTTTATTAAAAAAAAAAAAGTGGTTTCCCTATCATCCTTTCCCAGTCTAGAGACATGTTTATTTATTTCATCTTCTTTGTTAAACTTTCTTTCAACTATTTCAATATAAGGATCTTGATCATCGTAATATTGATCAACAATATATAAAAATGCAGTGTACAGTTGTCTTGTCATTTTCTTCAAAATTAGAAACATTAGTGGTAGACAGATTATCACTAGGCTTCAAAGCACATATTACATATAGCGAGGAAGAGTAGTTGGAATCCAGAGGGAGTCTGCTGTTATAAAAATCTCTTGAACATATAGTACATCCCGTGGTGCTTAGCCATACTGAGCCAGTGGTTAGAATGCAGTATTGCAAACTAATTCTACCCACTGCCAACAGTTCAATTCTGATAGGCTCAAGGTTGACGCAGCCTTCTACCCTTCTGAGATTGGTAAAATGAGGACCCAGGTTGTTGGGAGCAATGTGCTGACTCTGTAAACCGTTCAGAGAGGGCTGTGAAGCAGTGTGAAGCAGTATATAAGTTTAAGGGCTATTGCTATTGCTATCCTGGAAGTTGGCAAAAGAGGAAGTTTCCCCCAAAAAGGAAAACAGCATTTGCCTATTCTCCCTTCCTCCTGCAGTTACTTGAATGCACGAAATTTGCCTAGAATATTGGGAAACAATGAAATACTGCACTTAAACCACAAAGGCAATTCCTTTTACTATTGATCTATTAAGAGGACATTGTATCAGCTCTACCTGGGCTACAGAAATCCAGATGACAATTGCATGGCAGTAAAGAAGAAAAATCCAATGACTGATCAGGATTTTTCAGGCAAAATAAAGCAATTATATCTATTAGGGTCCTTTCATAGAAGTCTATTTAAAATCAGGTCTGAATAATTTATATCTTTTAAGATTATTTGTTCTTTTTATTGTTTATACTTGATAATTTTCACAAATATTGGTGTCTTTCTGGGGGGGGGGAATGCATGTGCTGTTCAACCTAAGAGGAAAGCACTGTGTCTCTGTGTGATTCCTAAATGTTTCTTTGAATGACTCCTAAATGAATTATTAAAATATGAAGCCTACAATATATACAGTCTGATTCCTAACAGGTTTTTTTTTCCAGAAGTAACTCTGAATTCATTGCATTTTGTCATTCCTTATTGGGAAAGTTATTTGCATATATGGTATTTCTGGTCTCTTTAAAATTAGGGAAACAAATAGAAATCAGTGGTAGAGGAATTGAAACATGAGGGTTGCATGTATCCCCTGAGCGCCTCCAAAAGTTGCCATCAAAATTCTCATTTTTAATGAGACAGAGAGGAAAAATTAAAACAGAAATAAAGGCTAATCTTACTCAATTTGTTCAAATTATACATATTCCAAAGACATGCATTGGAAGAGGCATTGGTAATTGAAATAGGAGCTGCAAACCTGCAAAAATAACATCAGTTTTAATGTTCACAGGCATGCAAATGAATTATTCAGATCTAGTTGCTTTGTTAGTAATTTTTCTTGATAAAATAGTCTGAGAATTTCTGTTAAATAAAATACATACATATATTATATATTGTAACTATATATTCCTAGCACACACAAAAAACCCCACACACCTGCTTCTCTTCTTTCTGAATTCCTCTTTTCTATACCCAATAATGGCTCTTCCTTCTCACATTAACTATTAATATCACATTTAGTCTTGACAATAACAAACTTTAATATCCTGCTGCCTGTAGAAGTCACAGGTTCCATGCTGGAAGTCAAGCAACACAACCTCTGGTTTCAAAATTGGGATTCGACCATCCTAATTCAGTCTTGGAGTTTTGACCAAGTCTTGACTTGATAAGTGTTATCTAACTTAATTCTATTTTGGTGGCTGTGTATGTGATGACTTTTGATTCCCTGTAACTCTCTTGTATTATTGTATCTTGTATTATTTTTGATTGTTTCTCCGTTGATCTTTAAATATACAGTGGGATTGGATTGTCTGAGCACTGTTCTTACAAAATCTTTGGTTCTGCTCTTCTCTTTTGATAATTTAGGTCACAATATGCTGAATGCAGTTCTATAGATTCTGCACTCCATGACAATTATCCAATTGCAATTTGTAGGCAATTTTTGTTTTTGAATATTGTTCATCAACTTTGTTGCATCAGTCCAGGGGGATGCAAACTTATTTCTAAAGCTACTTCCCCGATGAATTGTAAAAATTAAAACAATTAATCACAGAAGATTTTATAAGATCAGCTTATTGGTACAATTACAGGATACATGGAAGAATGACAAGTGTGTACTTATGACCCCTAAATTCATAGATATTCATTCCAATTCTCCTTTGGGCATTGATTTAACTACCAGTAGGTTCTTGTTGTTTTAATTGAGAAAGTTTATTCTTTTGACAAAAGACAAAAATTGCTGCAAAGGTTTTAAGATTTTGAATTAACCATGGCTGACAAACAGATACTCTTGCAAATTCTCTGCATTTATGGTGCCTAAGTGGTTCCTTTTCTTACACAAGTCTGTATCCCCATGTTGAGCTTCTTCCAAATCAATTTAACTCCTGATGTTTTCTTATCTACAATATGGATGTTAGTAAAATATTTATGAGAGGTTTGTTTATCTCTCTGACTTTAAATAGAAAGCCATGCAAAAACAGAAGAATATATTAGTGAATAATTTGAAGCAATTAGAATCAAGACTTAAAGTTAACACAATCTTGCCTTTAGAGCAAAAGATAAAAGCAATACAGAATGAATTCTATCCATTCTAAAATTGATCAATTAAAATTAAAAAGTGGTATATTTTATGTAACCTTTTTAAATAGCAGTAAGTCAGAGAAATTGCTGCCTTATCATTTGCATAAAGAACAAAATAAACAAAAACCTATCACTTTTTATTTGAGATGGAACCAAACATGGAGAAGGAGAAGGAGAAATGTAAAAATATCTGGATTAGTATTCCATGTTATATAGTAAACTGACAACTGATCCAGAAAAGACTGAAGTCTATTTGAACAACTTAAAAAGTTGTTTGAATATGCCTAGAAAATTTACAGATTAAGAACAAGTTCTTAATCAGTCTTAATTAAGTTCTATAACTGATGAGATGAAGATGAGACTGAAGAGGCAATTAAAAAACTGAAATTGAAAAACCTCCAGGATCTAATAGTATTTCTGCTGTATAGTGTAAGATACTGAGGAAAGAAATGTTAAAACTTTAACTTAAGTAACAGATGAAATTCAGAAATATGTCATGAACAAAAACCTTTATCTCTTTGATTTTTTAAAAAGGGAGAAGATTCAATTCAGCCACACTCATACAGACCTATTTCTTTTCTGAACATAAATTATAAACTTTTCATGACAATAGAAGAAAATATTTTTTAAACCAAAATGATACATCCTGATTATAGATTTGTTTCCAAAAGCTACTAAAGAGACCTATTTTGAATGCTATTGATGTTATATTTAAAAATAAAAGGTGGTTATGATTTTTCTTGATACACAAAAAGCTTTTGACGATTTTGAGTGGCATATCATACTTGGTAAATTGTGGGCTCTAAATTTGTTTTAATTTGATGCAGAATACTACTTGGCTAAGCAACACAATTGTTAAGGAAGTTTTGTTCCATTTTACCATCTTTTGTCACAATTGTTAAGTGAGTCATTGCTGTTGTTAAACAAACCATGCAGTCATTAAGTGAATCTGACTTCTATTGACTTAGCTTGTCAGAAGCTGGCTAAGAAAAGTGCAAATGATGGCCGCATGACCCCAAGGCACCACAACCATCATAAATACATGCCAGTTGCCAAACAGCTGAATTTTAATCACTTGACCATTAGAATGCTGCAACAGTCATAAGTGTGAAGAACTGTCATAAGTCACTTTTTCAGTGCTATTATAACTTCAAATAGTCACTAATGACTATAACTTATATGAATAACTTATAGTAACCTGTTGTAACATCTTATTTACTCCCATGGAACAATAAAGCTGCAAAGTCATTCAGATTTCTAATACCGCTATTGTTTTTTATAAGGCAGCCTGATACTTTCCATAAAACAGCAACAACTTAGTTTAATTACAATGTCTAAATGCATTTACTGCCTACAACTTTAGCCTGTAACCCTTACTCCCTCAGCTAACTCCTGCTTGTGACTTTTGTTTAGTTTGCTTTGATTTGGTGTTGGGAGATGTGTCTTTCTTTTCTTATAAGGCAGGAGAGTCAAATTCATGGCCCACAGGTAAGATGCGTCACACGTTGGCCACACCCATGCCCGGTTTAGTGAAGGGGAAAAAGATGTGATACGTCACGTGACAATACCATGACAACATGAGATTGACACTCCTGCTATAAGGTATTGGATGTTCCTTCTTGTTTTGTGTGATTAGGATCCAACTTCATTTCACATGAAGTCTTTCACACAACTCATTTCTGTCTGATTTCTAAACCAGCTCATTGCGGAACAATGTCCCTCCAAGAAAAGAGCATGAAATGTCTATGCTGCACTGCGAGTTCTTAATGGACTTGTGAAAGGATGACTTTCCGGTGCACTGCCAAGCATTAACACTCAGCAGGCAGTTTTACAAACAGAGCCTACACATGGTACATGGCCAGTAGAATGAACAAATATGAACAAATACACATCATTTAGTGAATTTCCTAGTATAAGGAAGTTACATTCTAAAGCCTAGAGGTATATTGTGACTGATTAAGTATGTATGATGTCTGCCAAATCTTTGTAGATCAACAGAGGACTTAAATCTCACTTTGACTTTTAGACGTATAATTATTCTCAGAATGAAGTTTCCATAATGAACAGTTCAAATCATTTATTTAAACTATTGATTTACAACCCACAGACTTTAACATTAATACTTGACTTTGTCACTTTGAGCCTTTAACACTAATCAGGCTCTGTACATTTATATGTGAAAAACCATGAGGATCCCACAGAATGCCAGGCTGTTCACATAATTCCTTTCCAATTCGAAATTAATTCTATCTTTACAACCAGTAGAAAGCCAATCAGTCTTGGATAAGTGTTCAGCTAAACTCCAAAGTCTTTTCTAAAAAGAGAGCCCCTGCTTTGATTTAATCGCCTTGGTTTATTGTTTATCTATTGTCTCTGCTACTGTGGTTATTATGCTCTCATCCAGTTACAATAATATTAATGTTTACTGTATATCCATCATGCTTTTTCTCTGTACTAATATATGCAAATATTTGTCACATTTTTTAAAATGTTTTTTTTATCGTTTATGGGAATATTGCCTTATATCACTTCTCTTTTACAAGCCAGATAGTTAGATAGATGATAGATAGATAGATAGATAGATAGATAGATAGATAGATAGATAGATAGATAGATAGATAGATAGATAGATAGATAGAAGATTTTGACCAGTTCTGGAGAACCAGTAGTGGAAATTTTGAGTAGTTTGGAGAACCAGTAAATACCACCTCTGACTGGCCCCACCCCATCTATCCTCTGTCTCCCGAGTCCCAGTTGATCGGGAGCAAATGTGGATTTCACTGTAACCTTTCCCTGGAGTGGGGAGGGAATGGGGATTTTACAGAATTCTTCCCCTGCCATGCCCATCATGCCACACCTACCAATCCATGCCACGCCCACCAAGCCATGCCCACAGAACCGGTAGTAAAAAAAAATGAATCCCACCACTGGATAGATGGATATATATGATATATATTTCTCCTGATTTCACAAGTCTTTAGATTCCTGAAAGGAAAGGCTCAATGTCCCAGGCTTGGAGGACAGGAAGCAGCTTTATAACTGGTCAAACAATTTTACTTCAAGATTGTCAAGCTAACATCAGCCCCTCAGAGATTCAGACTGGAGTCTTTTGCAGTCTTACTGGGGAAGGAATTTATCAGTTATGCCTGCAAGCAAAGGCTGGGCCATCTTTTCTTCATTTGAATAAAACAGATGCCCATTCTTCTATTTTGAAAAATCACAAAGTCCCACATCTGCATTGAATGGCAATTAGGATAAAACAGTGAGATTCAACTTCAACTTTGCAATTTCCCCATGGGTGGTTTGTAAAGTGTGAGGCCTGGTGTTGTTGTGTTGTAACCAAATTTCCTTTGTGAGCCTCCAAAATCTGCTTAATCATTGTTTTGAAGTTTGGAGCATTGCAATGCCATTCTTGGATTTGATGCTGGGACCAAGAAATCCATACGAATAGTATTATTTGCATCACAAGTGCAGAGAGTCAGACATTTTTCTTTGTCTAGGAGGAAGGAAGGAAGGAAGGAAGGAAGGAAGGAAGGAAGGAAGGAAGGAAGGAAGGAAGGAAGGAAGGAAGGAAGTTTTAGACACAATTTGAGTCAAAACACTTGTCCACCCAAATCAAAGTGTATCGTACTTAGCAGAAAAATCTACAAGCATTTTGGAGTTAAACCTATAATTGTAAAATCAATAATCATCTGATCTTTCAGGACACTTGAGATCTGCCTTTTGGTTCAGCTGCTTCATTCTTCTTAAGCTAATAGGGTCAGTCCCATAGAAGGAGAAAAAAAACCCTGAATTTCAGAAATATCAATAGAAGGATATCTATAGAGGTCTATGTCAAAACAAAAGAGTTGGTATATAGACTAAACTCAGAGCAACACTATAATCTGGTCTTTTTCTATAGAAATGATAACATATAAAAGAATGGTTATTTTTTTTAAATAACACCTCCTCCCCCTTTTCCCTGGCCATATTTGCCTGAAACATGACAGGCTTCATCTTGATAGAAAAAAAAACACTATGTGTGCAAATATTACTTAATTCTCTCTCTTAGAAAAACAAAGTTATTTTGCACCAATGATTGAAGAAAATATAAAGAAGCCAATTCTGAAAGCCATCAAGCCATCTCTAATATTAGCTAGGACTTATCTCTGCTAGAAGGTCTAATATGCCTCTGATTATTTCTCATTCTGTTAAAAATGCAAAAGGCTGCATCCATTTATGCTAGTCAAGGGTTTGGGTTACCCAATTTTGCTTTGAAATGAAGCCTGTGTTGCAAAATTGGAATCTGACCCAAATCTTGTGGTTTGTACACACCCCTGCAATGTGCCTCAAAAAATCAGATGCTGCCAGAGATAAATAGGAAGGGAGGCTGTTCTAACTATATAAGCTTCTAAAAGTCACCTGGTAGTTAGTGTTTGGAAACCGAAGTAATCTAATTGGACCTTTCATCTGAGGTAGCAGAAGCATCCTGTTTTCCAGTGTGGTTTAAGCATATACAAAATAAATCAAAATACCTTGTCTCTTAATAGAGTGCCTAAAATCTTATGCTTTCCCTGAATTAGAGGTGGTATTCAGCAGGTTTTGACCCAGTGGTGGGTTGCAGGCGGTACACCCCGGTATGGGCATACTGGTGCCTCTTTGGAGCACTGAGTACCATTCCGGTATGGTAAGTACGCATGCGCGCACTGCACATGTTCATGTACTGCACGCCGGGCCCCACCGGAACCCACCACTGTTCTAACCAGTTCTGGAGAACCGTTAGCGGAAATTTTGAGTAGTTCAGAGAACCAGTAAATACCACCTCTGACTGGCCCCGCCCCATCAATTTTCTGCCTTTTGAGTCCTAGCTGATTGGGAGGAAATGTGGATTTTGCAGTAACCTTCCCTTGCCATGCCCATCAAGCCAATATTGTAAATTTTGTTATGAAAAGCAGGGCTTGGTAACCTGCAGCTTATGGATTAAATGTAACCCATTACCTGTTTTTATATGGCATGTAACCTAAGAATGGATGGGCAGATTTTCAGGTCAGAACCTCTAATAAACTTCTGGCCAATCAGTGGCTCCTTGCTAGTGGACTTCCACTATTCATTGGCTGCCACGCTCTTTGACCTGCAGGCCTGCCAGTTGTACTGCCAGGTGAAATCTTCAAGGTGAAATCTGACCCTTAAATCTGGCCCTTTAAAAAATTCCAATGCCAATGCTATAGTATATTTCCAATATTCTTAAATATCACTCCACAATAAATTAATAATTTTCTGTTAACATCTATAAGATCATATTAAAATTATTATTGTTGTTGTTGTTGTTTACTTTATTCATTAAACATGAAACTCAGCCAACTGAACATTCAAAAATGCATTACAAATGCCATTGACTGGTGCTAATGGTTGATACGGTTTGATGCCAGCGTCCTAGGTATCAACCAAGTACCTTCTTAAAATATAAGATGTTCCGAGTAGCGCAGTTTTTTGCAGTTCTGCTGGTGTTATTGCAGGAAGCTGCAATTTGTTGATTTATCTTGTAAAATTCTTTGACATGGTGTCAAGTGCCCCGATGACAATGGGTATCACTGTTATATGCTTCATACATAGCCGTGTAGTTTCGTTGGCCAGGTCGCAATATTTCATTATTTTTTCTAGTTCTTATTCTTTGATTCTGCCATCTCCAGGAACAGTGATATCAATAAACTGTACACTTCAGCCCTCTACAACCGTGATATCTGGTGTTTTGTGCTCCAAATGACGATCCGTTTGTATTCGAAAGTCCTACAAGATCTTCACCTTCTCATAACTTTTTCCACTTTATGGTCCAATGACTTTCTGGATACAGGTAAATCATATTTTTTACATAATGACCAGTGGATTAATTTAACAACTCAGTCATGTCTAGCTTTGTAATCATTTTCTGTGATTTTGCTGCATTCACATGTTAAATGTGAAACAGTTTTGACTTTGTTATTGCAAAGTCGGCAGTTTGGGTTGTCAGTGGATTTTTGTATCTTCGCTTTCATGGCATTAGAAGTGATGTGCCAGTGCCTGGAGGCTGTTAGAGTCTGGATGGGAGCAAACAAGTTGGCACTCAATCCAGACAAGACCGAGTGGCTTCTGATGTTCCCTCCCAAAGATTGTCCAACTGTTCCATCTCTCAGGCTGGGGGGCGAAATTATACACCCCTCAGAGAGGGTTCGCAATTTGGGAGTCCTCCTGGACCCACAGCTGACTCTAGAACACCATCTGTCGGCTGTGACCAGGGGGACCTTTGCCCAGGTTCACCTGGTGCACCAATTGCGACCCTACCTGGATCGGGAGGCCCTTCAGACAGTCACTCACACCCTTGTGACCTCAAGACTGGATTATTGTAATGCGCTCTACATGGGGCTGCCCTTGAAGAGTGTTCGATGACTCCAATTAGTCCAGAATACAGCCGCGCGAGCGATTGTGGGTGCACCAAGGTACACCCACATTACACCTATCCTCCGCGAGCTGCACTGGCTACCTATTAGTCTCCGAATCCGCTTCAAGGTGCTGGTCGCTTCCTATAAAGCCCTACATGGCATCGGACCTGGGTACCTGAGAGACCGCCTCCTGCCGATTACCTCTCTCAGACCAATTAGATCGCACAGGTTGGGTCTCCTCCAGATTCCATTTACCAGCCAATGTCGGCTGGTGACTCCCCGGGGGAGGGCCTTCTCTGTTGCAGCTCCGGCCCTCTGGAACGAGCTCCCTGTTGAGATCCGGACCCTTACTACCCTCCCGGCCTTCCGCAAAGCCACCAAGTCCTGGCTGTTCCAGCAGGCTGGGGGGAGCTGAGAAGCATCTACCTCCACAGAAATTGTGAATGTTGGTTTTGTTTTTAATATGTTGTCTTTGTCTCGTTCCCCCCTTTCCCTTGTCTTTTGTGAGCTGCCCGGAGTCCTCCGGGAGTGGGCGGCATACAAGACAAATAAATAAAAAAATAAATAAATAAATAAATAAATAAATAAATAGATAGATAGATAGATAGATAGATAGATAGATAGATAGATAGATAGATAGATAGATAAATAAATAAATAAATAAATAAATAAATAAATAAATAAATAAATAAATAAGTTTGTAGTGCTTGTTCTTGAGCAGCCAGTATTAAACCATCTGTTTATTTCTTGATAGTTCCCATCTTAAGCCATGTCCATGTCAAGTTGTCATCACATTTTCCTTCAATGTTTTTCAGGTGCTGTCCATGCAAAGCTTTGTCTATGCAAAATTATTATTATTATTATTATTATTATTATTATTATTATTATTATTTTGTAGTTAATCTTTGGTGAGATTCACAGCCTTTGGGGCTGGTTAGTAGCTCAACAGCTCGAGTCCTAACCAAGGACCTAGGAACTATTAAGGTAATGTTGGAGGATATAAGTTGTTCCAAGTAGGGTGGTTTTTTGTAGAATCAGAATGTTCAAGTCTGGTAAATTTAGAATTTCCAAATAGTGAGGTAGCTCTTTAGGTATTGCTCCAAGGGCTCCAATTACAATTGTGACAACATATGATTTCTTTTTCCACAGTCCGGTATTTTGTGATTTTATCTTGCTGTTTATCTTCAATTGGTGCATCACCAGGTATTGCAATTTCAACGAACCATACTTTTTTCTTTTCAACTATTGTTATGTCAGGTGTGTTTTAAGCCAAATACCTGTCAGTCTGAATTCTGAAGTCTCACAAGATCTTGACTTTCTCATTAAAACCTTCTCAACCTGATGGTCCCAGTGGTTTTTGCTGCACTCAAATCCAAACTTTTGGCACAATTTCCAGTGAACGATCTTAGCAACGTGGCCATGGCGTTGTAGGTAGTCAGTTTGTGAAATTTTGCTGCACCTACTGATCAAGTGGTTGACTGGCTCATCTTTCTCATTACAGAGGTGAAATGTACTGTTGGTGGTAACATGTTGAATTTTTGCTTTCAGTAGTTTGTGGTTAAGGCTTGTTCTTGAGCTGCCAAAATAAAGCCTTCTGTTTCTTTTTTCAGTACTCCTGATCTTAACCAGTTCCAAGTTAGTTTTTGGTAAGCTTTGCCTTCAACACTTTTCACGTATTGGCCATACATAGTATTGCTTTTCCAATTTTCAGCTCGCTTTTCAATTACTTTTTTCTTATATTCAGCTTTTGACTTAGTTGTCTTCAAAAGGTCTCCTTTATTTACTTCCTTAATCATTGGTTCTTCACTTTTCTGGATGTAAACATTCAAGCTGTGTCTTTCTTCTTCCACAATCTGCTTTACTTGTAGGAGTCCTTGACCACCTTCTGCTCTTGGTAGATATAATCGGTCAATATCACTTTTAGGATGCAAAGCATGATTCATTGTGATAAGCTTCCTTGTTTTTCTGTCCAAATTGTCCAACTCCATCTGGTTCCAGTCAATTATTCCTGCAGAGTATCGGATCACAGGTATAGCCCAGGTATTTATGGATTTTATGATGTTTCCTCCACTCAATTTGGAGTTTAATATCTTGTGAATTTGTTGAATGTACTTAGCTAAAGTTAATTCCTTGACTTCATTATGCATTAAGTCAGAGGCCTCTAAAATCCCCAAGTACTTGTAGCCTTCTTCTGGTTTTACTGCCTTTATCATTTCTTCATTCTCAAGTTCTATCCATCCTCTTCTATGACCTTGCCTGCTTTGGTTGCCATTGTTGCACATTTGTCAATTCCAAACTGCATACCAATGTTGTTGTTGTTGTTGTTGTTGTTGTTATTTTCATTAAACATGAAATTCAGTCAACTGGATATTTAAAATGTATCATTAATACCATTGGTGCTAATGGTTGATAGGGGTTGCTGCCAGCATTCTAAATATCAACCAAGTACCTTCTTAAAATGTACAATGTTCCAAGTAGCATTTACAGCTGGTGCTATTGCAGGAAGCTGCCATTTCTTGATGTATTTTATCAAATTCTTGGACATGGTACCAAGTGCTCCGATGACAATGGATATCAGTATGACATGTTTCATCCATAATCATGTAGTTTTGATGGCCAGGTCATGATATTTTATGATTTTCTTTCCAATTATTATGATTATCATCATCATCATCATCATCATCATCATCATCATCTTTCATCATCATCATCATCATCTAGGGAGTTATTTCCTTTTTTAGAAATCAAACAGAACCACAATATATTATTCTGTTATGTATACATTTGTTATAATCTAAGTGGTTTCAGATACCAACTAAACAGCAATTTAGAGATACATACTTTAAGTTACAAATAATCACCCCAATATTTTTTTGGAGAGAAGTTTAGATTAGCAATTTAAAATCTGGTTTGCATGATTTTTCTATAATTCTTCAAGTTGCAGTAAAAATGTTGGGAAAAACAGTTTGGAACAATGTATAAATTAGACTTAAATTTCATCCAGATGAATTATTAGAATAAAAATGATATTTAAAACATCCTTTGAATTGACAGAAATAATTAATTAATTGATATTTCTTTGAGAAGAAAGTCGTAAACTTTTCTTTGCTTTACTTTGTCTTTACTAATTCATGATGTCTATTGGTGTGAACATTCTGCAAACTAATTCACAAACGATAAAATTTAGTTCACATATATATGAATATAATCTTCAATAAAGTAATAGTAATAATACAAGTGCCAAACTGCTTGGCATTTGTTTGTTTTTTTAATTTTGAAATCATTGGGGAATAGAAATAGCAAGGACTGAGCAACCTGGCTGAGATTTCCAAAATCTTGAGCCAAAAATAAAGAAATGGGTGGGGGAAAGAGAAAGAGAGAAAGAACAGGGGCTTCCTTAGTTGAATAAACAATTATTATTTTGAAAATAGCAGCACATGAGTTTTTCTTAATTTTGCTTATAGAAATCTTACTCTTGGTGCCAAGCAAAGTACATGCTCATTATAACAAGAAACAAATCAGAAAAAAAATAAAATATATGAATATATTATTAGGGCCCATCTTAGAGAACAATTAAATCAGGGGTGTCAAACTCATGGCCCATGGACCAGATGTGTCACACTGGCCATGCCCACTCCCAGTTTGGTGAAGGGGAAAAAAGTTGTGGTATGTCACATGATGACCTTCTGTAATGGCATGAAGCCCTGGCTGACAATTGACCTTATGCCCAGAGATGGTATTCAATCAGTTTTGACAGGTTCTGGAGAACCAGTAGCCAAAATTTTGAGTAGTTTGGAGAACTGTCAAATAGGCTAGCCCTGCCCCTGCTGCCTCCAAACCTCCCAGCTGATCTTCTTTTGTTGTCCTGGACAGGAGAACGGCTCTGGAAAGCAGGTTAGTGGAGTGGGGAGGGAATGGAGATTTTGCAGTAACCTTCTCCTGTCACACCCACAAAGCCATGCCCACAGAACCGGAAGTTAAAAAAAATTGAATCCCACCACTGCTTATGCCCCAATAGTGTGCACCATTATGGAGGTGGTTATTGGATTAGAAATGATCTCTCCCCAAGTGCTTCATGTTCCCCTCCTTCCCATCTTTTAGCGATATTTACTATTGCTTATTGTTTTATTATTTTAATATGTACTAGTTTTAATGTTCGTAAGCCAACCAAAGTAATTTCTGTTGAGATGAGTGGCACATAAATTTAATAAACAAACAAATAAATAAGTTTAAGAAGTTATTTTTACCCATCACATGCAAGTGGAAATGATACTTTTCATTTTCATTATCAACATTAGCCATCCAATTATGTCATTCTTATTCCATACACAATATGCCAGAAGAATAAATTCTATCTCCCTCTATTCATCTCTCTATGCCTGAAATAGGCCCTAGTAGATTTAGGGAAATTCTGGAACAAATTTGGGGACATCGTGCAAGGGTTTAAGCCAGAGGAAAGCCATGGGAAATCCTATTCCAGTTTGCTACACCAGTGATTTCTTGAGAAATGTTAATATCTCCCGAGTCTAGTTCATCCTTTGCTTGTTTGAGCTGGCAGACTTATGCTTAACTATTTACTTTAATAAATCATTGCTGAGTTATTTTGACAATATTCAAGCCCTAGATAATAGCAAATAATACTTAATAGATGACAGAGGAGTGTGCTTTCTCACATCAATCAACATTAAAAGAAAGCATTTTTGCTTCTATCTGAAATTCATAAAGGTAGTATGAGTATTGTTTAAAAGTTACATTGAACACTATACATTATATGTTACAGGTTTGTAAGTGGGAGGAGGTGCGATTCCTTTAATATACTGCTCCCCTCCAGAATTGGACAGTCCCATTAGGATGCCCCCAATAGGCACAGCTAGATCTGGAAGGTCAACAGGGTGGGGACAGATCTGACCTTGACAGGCACAATCTTCCTCTGAATGGCTCTAGCAGAGAGGTCAACAATCTGTGAGTCACTACTGTGCCATTTGCATCTGGACTGAATGAGTGGCAAGCTGACATACTCACAGCCCTACTTGCAATCAAAGCGGGGGCCGGCACTCACAGCTCACACAAATGAAGCTGTGTGTGCACATGCACACCTGCCCCTCATGTATAATCATCCTTTCCCCTCCTCCCCCTGTGCCTGGCCTCCAGGGGTAGGTTCTGGCTGCTCCTACTGCCAGTTCTCTCAGGGATGCACCATGTGCGCTTTGCATGTGCAAGCTTGATGTGCTCAATGCGCCCATGCACAGTACTAAAAATGCTTCTGTGCATGCACAGAAACAAAAAACAAGATGGTGGCACCTACGGTGCTACTGAGAGAACCAGTTCAGGGGTGTGGCAGGCCAAGTTACTACCTACTTGGCCAAATCAGTCCAAAAAGGTAGGAACCCACCTCTGCTGGGCTCTAACCCAGAAAGTTTGGGAAACGTTGCTCTAGCCCATTTCTGTAATGAAAAAAAAATCTGTTTCTGATGCTGAAAAAACTAATTTCATGTACATGTGATCTTAATTTTTGTCATGGATGACAAGAAAGTTAAACAATATGTCCTCCTATCCCTTCCCCCAACATTTGTCCCCCAAAGGAGGATAGCAGTGGTGGGATATGACCGCTACTCCCCAATACGGGTGTATCGGTGTCTGCTGGGAGCACCAAGTACCATTCCAGTATGGTGCTCTGGAGGGCCCACCCACCCGTCTGCTCTCCTTACCTCTATTTGAGGCAAATGGGGCATTTGCACATGCATACGGGGCATAAAACGCCTGCGTGACACTCCACAAAACAGCTGGAGCATTGCAGGCAGTGGGTACACATGTGCGTGCTGTGGACGCCTGGCCTCATTGCAGTGTACCAGTTGCAATGGGAGCCGGAACCCATCACTGGAGGATAGTGACTGTTATAGCCCAGCAACAGCCTGTGCTGCGTTCTAATTGGTCGGGCGAAGCACAGCCTGTGATTGGTGGTTGTAATGACAGTTAAATGACAGTTGGTACCTGAGAGTATAAATACTGTGACAGTTGTAACACATTCTGAATCGCTTGTCATCTTGCAATAAACATCTTACTCTCTGATTCCATGGCTCCTGCTTCATTCCCTCACACAAACATATACAACATTGGCGACGAGGGTGGGATCGCGATTCCGCAGAGCCTGGAATAAGAATAAACTGAACAATAAGCCACTCGCAACGCAACCAAGCAAACGCGAATGGAAAATACTTTGAAGACCTGTCCAGAGCTGCAGCAGCAGTTGCCACCGCCTCAGGTTTCGCCTCCGATCACGCCAACCTGAGTAGATCCACAGGCGCGGACTCCATCAGTCACAGGGACGGGCAACCTACGCTTAACCTTGGCTGGAGCCACCGCCTCTGCTCAGGGACGAGCGAAACTGCCTGTCTGCCTGCCTCTCTGCTGCGAAGATCTACCAGACACAACTCTAGAGTCTATCCGGTCTACTGTTTGCTACTGTTACAAACATTAGTGTTGCAATACACGGATACTGTTGCCTAAGAAGCCTCTGACTCTTCATACAGCTTTCCAAAGAAGCAGCTTCCGACAAGCCTGCTCTTCCTCCAAAGCCAGCAGCCTACTACCAGCCTGTCAGAAGCCTGCTACATGCATTACAAAGCTGCCTGCCTCTCAAGGAGCAACTCTGGCCACTCAAAAGCCTGCCTGCTGCCTTCCTAACAAGCCAGGAACAACTCAGCCGCCTCCAGGGCCAGTCTCCGCTCTCTAACAGAAGCCTCCACAGCCGTTTCAGAAGCCTACCATTCTCTGCAGCAAAAGTCAGCAGAAATCCTGTCAGCTAAACCTTCCAGCAACCGCGGAACCCTGCCTGCATGCCGATCGAACAAAGCCCAACAGAAAAGTTACCAACAGGACTTTTTTGAGTTTCCCTCCATGTAAGCTCTCCAGCCTCCATGATTTGTGAGCATGCGCAGAGCTTGAATATGCAAATTTAAATATGCAAATATGAATATGCAAATGTAAATATGCAAATGTGAATATGCAAATGTGAATATGAAAATGTGCCAAATAACTGGGGGGAAGGAGAGTTTGTAAAAGAGTTTGTAAATGTTGAACATAAAACAAAAACAAAAAATGCAAATACTTGTAAATGTTGAACATGAACACAAAAATGCAAATAAATAAACAGATAACACAAAAATGCAAACAAATAACACGCAAATTGACAATACGGAAAATGCAAATAAAATACACGTATGCAAATAACTGGGGGGAAGGAGTGTTATAGCCCAGCAACAGCCTGTGCTGCGTTCTAATTGGTCGGGCGAAGCACAGCCTGTGATTGGTGGTTGTAATGACAGTTAAATGACAGTTGGTACCTGAGAGTATAAATACTGTGACAGTTGTAACACATTCTGAATCGCTTGTCACCTACTAATAAACATCTTACTCTCTTATTCCATGGCTCCTGCTTCGTTCCCTCACACAAACATATACAACAGTGACAGTTGGAAAGGAGAACAAATGTTGGGGGCACAGAATAGGAGGACATATTGTTTAACTTTCTTATCTCAATAATATTTGATCTTGTCTCATCATGTTTAACTCTGTCTCAATAAAATAGTCTATATAAATGCAATTCATACAGTACCTCTTTTTACCTGTTTGCAAGGTATAGAAGGTTATGTGCAACTGACTCCTCTGTATAGAAATAGTTGGAGCCAACTGTTCCACATTATCTTCTTGTTAACTATTCTAAAAATGCCTTTCTTTCTTCTTATGGTTTCTGGATCTGTTTTCATAGATTCCAAGGAACACAGGTAAAAAAAACAAAACAGAAAAGAAAGTGAAAATATCTGCAGGAGGGAGCTCGAGAACTATGGTGGTTTTCTCTTGTAACTCTTTTCTTCTTTTCATATTGCAGGAGAAATATTCAACTGTAAACATTACTTGGCTTTGTGGCATAGCGGTTGCTTGCCAATGTCAGGTTAAAATAAAAGATGGGATCTTAAATGCCTAGTTTTCTGGAGTTACAGTGTTATATTTCTGAACCAGCGGTAGTTACAAGCCAATTACCAGTTCCACTATGAAACTTTTTTTTTAAAGGCTTTTATCTCAATCATTTTCATTTCGATCACGCTGGAGCTTGGCATGCAAATGGCATGGAAACAAGCTTTTTAAACAAACCAAAATGAGGTAGGCCCATTTTTAGACACCAACCTATTTTTTGCTGGGATTAGATTTCTTTTTTTTCTTCTTGTCTGACCTGTTCAAGTATGGTCTGGGGAGCCTGGTGATAATGTTCCAAGCCAGGCTCAGAAATCAAATTTCAGGGATTCTTAAAAGCCTACCTCAACAAAGAGGCAAGCTCTTAAAACCTCAACATTCTTCTCCAACTCAGATTAAAATCTAAGCCAGGGGAAAATTCTTGGCCTCCTGTTCTCCCCACAAAACAACCTCCTTCTCCTCTACCCTTTAAAGGCAAGGTAGGAACAAAAGTAGTACAATGCAGAAAGTAGGATGCTTCCCCCCCAACACACACACAAAATCCTCCATCTTCTGACATACAGTTACACAGTGAATTACTGTATATTTCAATCCATGGGAAATTCAGTTCTCTAGAGCAGGGATTCCCAATCTTGGTAACTTTAAGACATATGAACTTCAACTCCTAGGGAATTGAATTCCACAGGTCTTAAAGTTACCAAGATTTGGAATTCTTGCTCTAGAGGAAGAGAAGATTTTAAAGAGAGAGAAAAAGAGAAGAGGAGGGAGAAGGAGAAAGAGAGAGAATGGAAAGTTAAGGGACTTAATTTTCAAATGGAGGGCATTTAAAGGACACAGTGGCCCAGTGGCTAAGATGCTGAGCTTGTTGATCAGAAAGGTCAGCAGTTTGGTGGTTCGAATCCCTAGTGCAGCATAACAGAGTAAGCTTCCATTACTTGTCCCAGCTTCTGTCAACCTAGCAGTTCGAAAGCATTTTAAAAATGCAAATAGAAAATATAGGAACCACATTTGGTGGGAAGGTAACAATGTTCTGTGTGCCTTCGGTATTTAGTCATGCCGGCCACATGACCACGGTCTTCATTTCATCTTTGGACAGCACTGGCTCTTCGGCTTTGAAACGGAGATGAGCACTGCCTCCTAAAGTTGGGAATGACTAGCACATATGTGCAATGGGAATCTTTACCTTTACCTTTTATAGAGGGCATTTGGAGATTCAACACTGTTTTTTCTTTGTATTCTTTGAGAATCTGGCAACATTAATTAAAGCTGAAGATCACTGACTTGAAAATGAATCTCTGGTCCATTCTGTTGACTTTGTTGCTTCTGGATGTTTGGAAGTAAAGCATGAGCAATTACTGGGAGATAGCCAACTTCTTTAGACAATGAAAGCACTGGCTGTTAAAAGAAACATATATCTGGTGAACAAATTTTAGCAGCTTCTTAAGTCTTGTTAGAATGGCTTTAGATTTCCACCATGCTGGCTAAGAGCAGATGCTCCCTTTATTCGCATTAATTGTTTGTGGCCTTTTTCCCCCCCTGAGACTTAAGTGGGGGGAAAAAAGGTTGCCCTTAAAAGGAAAGAAATAGAACTAAATCAGAAGAAGGGGAAAAACCTGTTCCTTCATTTGATGTCAAACTTCAGCTGCAAAGGCATCATTATGAAGAAAGAGGTCCATATTTTTGACTCGGGTGAGAAGAAGACTCACCCGACTGCTTCCAGTTAAGGGTCTTAACAGAGAGACAGCTTAACAGCTCTTGAATTTGGTAATGTTCCTGCTTGGCTGAGTTTGAATTGTATGTTACTGTAGTAACATTTCACAAATAGGAATGTCTCCCTTCCCCCCCCCCAACACACACTTTCCCGTTCTCCCTTGTATAAGTGGCTCTTTCCCAGAATAGCAACACAATTTAGCAATATTTTGTATCGAGACAATTACATTGTAGAATTATTGTAGTCTTAGTACCTCATTAAAATTAAAAAAAAGTTAAATCCTTGTTTTGTTGAACACAAGAGATGAATAGTAAATATTGATTTAGAATGAATGCAAACATTTCCCTAGGAGTGGATAATTACAGCTTTTCTTTCCAAAACACTTATATTTGAAGAAGCACTTCACTTATTTTGCCATGCGGTATACATTCTTTAGTACAATTTTAAATTATACGTTGTCCTGGACAGTGTCTGCTCTATAATTTCTTGTGTCTCTACACCAGAGTCAGTGTGTAATTTTAAACTACAAACTTTCTGCCAACTAGAAGAGGAGACGAAGAGAAAAAGCTTAACTCTTTCACTTTGGTGGGTTCTCAGATCTGCTAAGATTGCAATCAGGGCTGTAAGACAAATGAACTCCTGCTTTTGAAGTGTGGGAGACATTCAGTCTGCCTGGGTTTCAAGGATGCTAGAACTTCAAGTCAACATTAAGTCCCACATATCATTAGGGATCTTCTAGAAGACAATTACAATAATCTGGCAAGCATTACATTGATCTACACATGAATGTTACCTACTTTCACACTGAAATTCAGTGTTATATCAACGATAAGCTCCGAGGTGTTTTCCTGTAACCCTATGTTATGATATTTGATTTGATATTATATATGACATGATATTATATTATAGGGACACAATGGATCAGTGGATAAAAAGCTGGGCTTGTCAGTTGGAATGCTGACAGCCTGGGTTCGAGACCTGAGAACAATGTGTGATGGGCCAAGCTCCTATTCTTGCTGCAGCTCCTGCCCACCTAGCAGTTTGAAAGCATACAAAATGCAAATAGACAAATAGATACTGCTTCGATGGGACAGTAACAGGGTTCTATGTTTTGCCACACACTCTGTACTACAATGTGATGTCATGCTGACCACACACATAGCATAGCATAGCATAATATTATTATTATTATATATAATACCATAGCATAGCACAGGGTTATTATTATATATCATAGCATAGAATAGCATAGCATAGGGTTATTATTATATATCATAGCTAGAATAGCATAGCATAGCATAGGGTTATTATTATATATAATACCATAGCATAGCATTATTACTATATATCATATCAAAGCATAGCATAGCATAGCGTAGCGTAGTTTAGCATAGCATAGTATTATTATTATATATAATAGCATAGCATAGTATTATTATATATAATAGCATAGCATAGTATTATTATATATAATAGCATAGCTTAGTATTATTATGATATATAATAGCATAGCATAGCATTATTATTATATATCATAGCATAGCATAGCGTAGCGTAGTGTAGCATAGCATAGTATTATTATTATATATAATACCATAGCATAGCATAGTATTATTATTATTATTATATACAGTGACGTGCAGTGAGGTTTATGGCTGGTGAGGCAGGCTTCTCCCCCGACATCCCACTGTCTAAAGCGCTTTCTTTCTTTTGCCCGCCTGAGTTCTGACAGGCAGGCAAAAGAAAGCAGCAGCCCGCTGCTGGCTTTCTTTTGCTCGCCTCTATGTCTGAGCAGCCCGCCTCTGGGCAAAAGAAAGAAAGCGCCAGCCCCCCAGCAGAGGCAGGTAAAAGACCCACCTCTGCTGGCGGGCTGCCCCGGACACAGACAAAGAAAGCTGGCGGGCTGCTCTCCCTGCCTCTCCGACTCCTACCCCCTTCCCTCCCTTTACTCTCAAACAAACTCTCTCTCAAATTGAGAGAGAGTTTGTTTGAGTGAAGAAACAAACACATGCACACACACACAAATTACTTACAATTACTTACAAATTACATTAATTTTGAATTCCTCCCCCTCCCTCCGACCCACATACCTTTTCCAGCTGTTTCACAATCACAGAGGATTTCAACTCTGCTCTTGCCTGCCATCATGAAAATGTAAAAAGTAAAAGGAAAAAGGCAAGAGCTGCTGAGGTCAGGCTGGGCTAGCTGCTGCCAGAGTCTCCAATGGATGACTCTGCTTAACTGTTTAAAAAAGCCTCTAAAAAACACCCTCTACAGGAGGAGGCAAGAGAACCACGTGCCTCATCTACATAAGGATTTTTTCAGCTTTTGACCCTTGCTTAACTCTGCTCGAGTGATCATAAAGTCAGACTAAATGAGGCACGTGGTTCTCCCGGCTTCTCCTGTAGAGGGCACTTTTTTAGATGCTGTTTTAAACAGTTAAGCACTAAACTACCTCAGCCTTTTTCCTTTTACATTTTTTTTTCTTTTCATGATGACAGTGGTGAGGCTCTGCTTCCCCTGCCTCCCCTGACTTCACGTCACTGATTATATATCATACCACACCACACCACATTATATTACACTTACTCTACTCTACCCAACATTACATTATTATTATACATCATATATATCATATATCATTTCATCAAAATTTCCTTCTCAGTCTTATGTGCAGTTCATGTCTGCCTCAATCTCATGTCATCCACCAGAGGCCTGAGAGTTTGAGGGTTCTGCCAGGGCCATCTTAACAGCATTATGGGCACCAAGCAAAGAAGTGGCTTTTCTGTTCTCCATACACAATATTTGTACCCTATCCATTACTTTCTTCTTCCTCCTCTCTCCTCCTCCCTACCTCCTTTCTTCCCTCTGTCATCCTTATCTTCTCTACTTCCCCTTCCTTTTTCCTTCTCCTCTCTCCTCTTTCCATTCCTTCTTTCTCTCCTCTCCTCTTCTCCCCCCCCTGCCCTCTCTCCTAACCCTCTCTTCCTCCCTTTACCTCTCTCCTCTCTTCCTTTTATTTTCTTGGTGCATTTCAGCCTCTGAGCAAGCTCCATTTTATGTTGATGGTATTTATAATTTCATTTCAACAAACATATTTAATTTTAACATATATCCTCCTTCTTTTTTGAAAGAAAATCAAAAACTGTACAAATATAGCAATTATATTTTTAAACTCTCCCCCCCCCCAACTTATTTTGGCCAAAATGTGTACCTAGTCACAATTTCCAGCTATTCTCATCATAATATTATATAGTTGTACATCATTACATGCCCCAAATTTTTAGTTTTGTCTTTATAATCTCAAAAATTTTCCATTAAGTATGTTTCATGTTCTCCCTCCATTTTTCCATATCTTAACTTAGCTTACATTTAATTGTCTTTAATCCTTGCTGTTCAATGCTCATTACAATTTGTTAGTCTGCTATGTAAAATAACAAGCAATACACACCTCACTTTTGTTCATCTTCTTAAAAATTCTATGTGTCTGTATTTTATATATTTTTACCTATCTTTAATTATCCTTCCATTGTTATATTCAATCAATTGGCAATTCGGTTTAATTATCATGTAAAAGAGTAAATCACATACCTCTACTTTATATTCTCCACATAAAAATTTCTAAATATCTGATTTCTTCCTAGTAAGTCTTTTATCCCAAATTCTAAACTGCTTTTTCTTTCTACTGGGTATATCTTTTTTCTTCTCCATCCACTGCTGCATCTTTTGGCATATCCTCTGTCTCCCTATTTTCTCTTTCTCTTTTCTCTTATCGTTCCTTTCTTTCTTCTTTTTCTTCTCTATTCCTATCTCTTCTCTTTTCTTTGTTGGGACATATCCCCCCCCCTTTTCAATTTTCCCTATGCCACTGTCAAACCCAGTGAAATCTTTTGTCTGCTTTTTATTTTTCCTTCGTTTCTACCATTTCATTGCCCTCCCCCTCTTCTTCCCTCATTTCTTGCCTCTCCTCAGTTTCTAACTTCAAGATTCTTTTTAAACTTAATTTTAATGATTTATACATATTTTTTATAATTTCACGCAATTCTTCAAATTCCCACATTTCCACAATGTCCAAGGTTACAATTAGTTATACAGTTAATTATAATTTAAGTTTTCCAAGGTTTCATCTTATTTCACAATTTTGATCCAGCTTATATTCCAATTCAACTAGCAGTTAGCAGTTAGACTTATATACCACTTCATAGGGCTTTCAGCCCTCTCTAAGTGGTTTACAGAGTCAGCATATCGCCCCCACAGTCTGGATCCTCATTTCACCCACCTCGGAAGGATGGAAGGCTGAGTCAACCTTGAGCCGGTGAGATTAGAACCGCTGAACTGCAGATAACAGTCAGCTGAAGTGGCCTGCAGTACTGCACCCTAACCACTGCGCCACCTCGGCTCCTAAAATGGAGAGGAAGAGAAGGGGGAGCTGTCTTAATCACTCTGCTTTCTTTGTTCTTCCCTCTGGCAAATGGCTCCGTATTCTTTCAGCTGGATGATTCCCAGCAATACAGCTTGATATTTTTAAATCCTGTTTTAAATCCAGACGAGATTGGATTATGAGTGGAGCAAATAGTGCTTTTTCTTAATTTTTTCTTGTTATTTTCCACCTCTCATTGATTAGAGTTGCTTAAGATGTGTAAATTAGAACAAACTCGAACAAAGCAAGTCTCCTTGGTATATTTTTAAGTTTCATTTCTCCTCTCCTTCTTCTTTCCCTTTATAGAATTCCCAGTTGTTAATTGTCAATTAATCTCTTTTAAAGACACAATCTTTTGAAATCCAAATTCAAAATTTATATTTCAATGGGTTGGTCAATTCTCGGTTTCCTCATTTCTGTCTCCATGTTGTTTAAAAAAAACATTTCTCTTTGGGCTTAATGATTTAAACCACAATTTTTCCCCTTCTTTCTTTTCTTTCTGCCAAAATCCCAATCTATCTGACAATAGTATTTATACTTACAAGGTTCTTTGCCTTTTCCAGATTCTGATTTATGTCACTTGGTTAATTAGGTCTTCTTACCAGGTTTCACATTCCATTCATACACCGCTCCTGCTCAAATGCTTAGTCCAGAAGCCCCCGACTTGATAGCAGTCATGCTGCCTCCCACGACGCCAATTCAGAGAGCTAATGTCTGACCTACGAGGAACCTGTTACATTCCTCTGGGTTTAATGAGACACAGCTCCTTCTTCACTTTTCCTCCAGGAAAGTTCTGATCCAAACATTAATCAGCATCAGTTTTTCAGACAGAATTTACGTGAGGCTCTTCAAAGCCCACGTTTTTTTCTGTCTGTCTCGCTGAAGTACTTCCGGTCTCTCCACTATGCAGCAAAAACTAATCAACCTGATAAACATTTCAACAATACACGAGGCTTGAAAAACACAATAATACTCAGTAAGCCATACAGTTACTGTATTTATATGATACTAGGTGCATTGAACACAGATTAGTATGGAGCCCTTATGCTTGTGGGGCTCATGGCAGGGGTGGGTTGCTCCCACCCACCCGGACACTTCTGCACATGCACAGAAGTGTCAAGCATGCACACGAGCTCACGTGGGAACACGCCCAAACTGATAGTAAAAAAATTGGCAACCCACCACTGGTCCATGGGCAAGTGCCCATCAGACCATGCATTAAGACAGCCCTGGGTTCTATCCGGATCTTAGCTGTTCCTAGCACTGGACTCTTCTGGACAGAGAGCTCTAATGTTGTTCCTGGGATCTGTTGGAGGCACTCTCCCAGCTCAAGAATCACAGCCTCAAGTGGGATCACCACTGGGACCACGTTGGCCTTTATTTTACTTCTCAAACTCCTCCTTCCTGAAGTTGCTGTCATTTAACATAGTTACATCTATCACCACTACTGTTTTCTTGTTTCTTGCCCGCTATTGTAATGTCTGATTAATTAGCCAATACTCTGCCAGCCAATCTGGATCTGGAAATTCCACAGGATCTTAACTTTCTGTAAGAGAGATGGGTGGTTTCTACATTTGATAAAGGAATGAATAAATAAATAAGAAAATATATAATATTAACAAGTAAATGAGCCATGGTGGCACAGTGGTTAAACTGCAGTACTGCAGGCTACTTCTGCTTACTTCCAGCTGCCTGCAATTTGGCAGTTCAAATCTTATCAGGCTCAAGATTGACTCAGCCTTCCATCCTTCCAAGGTGGGTAAAATGAGAAGCCAGATTGTTGGGGGCAATATGCTGACTCTGTAAACTGCTTAGAGAAGGCTGTAAAGCACTGTAAAGTGGTATATAAGTCTAAATGCTACTGCTATTGCTAAACAAATAGGCAAATGTGTCTTTGGCAGTTCGTAATATGATGGTACGTTGGTTGGATTCTGGATCCTAATCAGGATTTTATAAACAGAAGCTTTCTTTTTGGTCATGAATGGGATCAAAATCCAGCAATAAATCATGTTGGCAGCAGAAGGAAAGCATTCATGTTGACAACCTACCCCTCCCTTTCTAGCACTCCCACTCCCAAAGTGTCCTGTAGCTCTACAGAACAGATTTGGAGGAGGCAAAAATCCATCTTTTCTTCTTCCATTGTTGGAAGCTTCCTATGAACATGTGACACTCTACCTGCAAGCTTAGGATACCTGTTCTCATCATGGTATTCTAGGCCTGGATAGGATTCTTTCCATTTTAAGTCAACAATGCAAGATGCTATTATAAGCATTGGGCTGATGTCATACATCCCAGTCTGTTAATTTCAAATATTGCAGGCTGAATTATCCAAATATATTCCCCTCTTTTAAGGAAGCTTCCATTCAAAATATGAATGTTATATCATTCATATTGTGGGATGATTCATCTGCCTTAAGGGGGACTTTTTACCAGCCTGATTATGTCACATAGCTATTTTTTATTGTTGTTGCTTGTTTCTTTGTAAAGATATTAGAAATCCCCTGCTATTCATTTTTTTTTATGGATATCTGAAATCAAATTGATTGATCATTCTGCTCTATTTAGAAAGCAGCTATATTGACTGTATTAAAATATCATGGCACATTTCTCTGAAGCTTGATTGATGGTTTTGGAAGTTCCCTGTATTCATTACATCAAAGGTACATATAGACTACAATGCCATCGTGCAAGAGGTAGCAAAAAGTACCCAGAATAAATATATGTGGTTTATATTCCTACCAAAAGAGCATAGAAAAGATGATTGATTTGGCACAAGAAAGGTTGATTAAGAAATTGTGTTAGTTTGAAGACGTTGTGAGAGATTCCTGTTTGTGTAATATTGTGTACCTTGTAGACGTTTTATGGGTAGTTCTCAGCTTACAGACATTCATTTAATGATGATTCAGTTGCAATGGCACTGAAAAAAGTGACTTGTGACTATTTTTCACATGACTGATGCAGCATCCCCATCCCCATAGAGAGCCGAGGTGGCGCAGTGGTTAA